>NW_027305538.1:0-300000 GCF_039555335.1 Amphiura filiformis
GATTTATCTGCAGCGTTTGATTCTGTGGACCAAGAGTTACTTATCCATCGAATGAAAAGACAAACTGGAATTGATGGCATAGCGTTGAAATGGTTCAGATCATATCTGCATGACAGACATCAGCTTGTATGCATTAATAATGCAAGGTCTGAAGAAGTGTGTCTTGATTACGGTGTTCCCCAAGGCTCTGTCATTGGACCCAGTGCTTTCTCAATCTACACATTACCACTTGGTGACATTATACATAGCCATGACCTTGGATTATGTGATGATCACCAGTCAGCATATCGTGCTCACTATAGTACAGAGTCTGCTCTGCTTAAAGTACAAAATGACATGCTTCAAGCAATGTATAATGGGAAAATTACACTGTTAGTGCTGTTAGATTTATCTGCAGCGTTTGATACTGTGGCCCAAGAGTTACTTATCCATCGAATGAAAAGACAAATTGGAATTGATTAGTACGACGTCCATTGAGTGACCTCGGCGATTTATTAGCTATGATGGCGCCCTTCACATTTTTAAATTTTTTAAATTTTACTGTCGCAAATTTTATAATGCACCAAGGCACAAACACAGTGAATTCCTTTCAAAATCGGAAGACCTGTTACAAAACTGCTTACCTATATTGTGAAATATCATTCCAATGCTTGTCTTAAATGTATTCAGGAGGAATTTCGAGATGATTATATCGGAAAAAATCGCCGTGTTTTGGCTGCAAGTCATGTCATGAAATCACTAAAATCTGGATGTTCGTATGGCGTTAATAATTTTTTTTTTTTTTTTTTTCCGTATTTGCTCAAAAATTTGAAGTAAATCCAGAGGTAGCCACTGTCATAATAAACACTATAATGAAGTTTCCAAGTACTCTCCAGGGATAAGACAGCCATAAATCATATCAACGTCTGAAGATTAAGCAGTGCAAAATTCGAAAACCCGTGCCCAGACGGAGATTCGCGGAAGTTTCAGCCTCTATGACCTTGGTCACGCATCCCCATCTTAAATGTTCCAATAAATTCAAATTCTCACTTACGTTCATAAAGAAATGATAGAATTAAATATTTTTACATGAAAAATATTTATTTTTTATTTTACCTATCAAAATCATTGTTTATTTCACATTTTCGTAAATAACTTAAAACAGTCAAATCAGCGAGGTCGGCTACGGGATTTCCAAACTATGTAAATAAACAAAAAGTATCCCGAGCAGAAATGTTAGATTTGAAGTATTTATTTATTATGAAGAGACTTCTAAATTACAGTTTAGTGAATTTCCCTGAATGCTGTTTTTCAATATCCGCATAAATTAAAATTCCTCGTTTTCACTATTAACTCAAATATGCCTATCAGATGACATTCACAGGTACGGATGCTGAACAGGCTTTGATGAGTAGCAGCATTTAGTAGAAGTGATAATAGGCCTATCATGCCAAAAGCCCCTTCATAACGAGTACCCACTATTTCTATGAAGGACAGATATGAACCCACTTGGGGAATAGCTGGGAGG
Source organism: Amphiura filiformis (assembly GCF_039555335.1). Classification (NCBI taxonomy): domain Eukaryota; kingdom Metazoa; phylum Echinodermata; class Ophiuroidea; order Amphilepidida; family Amphiuridae; genus Amphiura; species Amphiura filiformis. The sequence continues at coordinate 1,508 of NW_027305538.1, forward strand.
GAAGCATATTGGACTCGGGGATGGTACTTGATGAACCGGGCAAGTAATGATATAAAATTGGATCGATTGAGCCCATATCTATTGGTAGAGCTATGGTCGAGTACAATATTTTAAAAATCATAGCAAGACCAATAAATATTGGGCGTAAAGCATCTAATTTTATCATTATTATGTTTTGGCTCCGATATTTTCACACACTTGGATTCATCAAAACATAATGAGTCCGATCGGATCCTAAAATTTGGTGGCCTTTTTTACAGTGATTTTGAATTTGGATGATCAACATGTCATTATACTTTTGCTGGATACAGACTCGCTAGACTCCGGTTGTACTATAGTTTTGGAACTCTGCACCGACTTGGACTGGATTGCAGATACAAGAATACACAAATGGCCTGTGCTTGCTCGGATGAGATTGAGATGGACTCTGTGGCACAGTCTTATAGGGCGTGGCATGCCCTCCTCATTGGAATCAAAATTTGACAAATTCTATTTAAAAATAGTGCCCCCCCTCAATCATATCCAGCGAGTCCCAAGGCCTGGAATGAGCCCTGGCCAAAAAAAATTTGATGACTCACTTTTGGTTCATACATAGGTTAAAAAAAGGCCCGTCTCAAGGCGCCCATGCAAATTTTGTTTTTCTTAGCACGTCCATTTCGGTTGAAATGACAAAATAATTTTTGTTTCCTTTTTTTATAGTTTTTGCCGTTTTTTCTTTGTGTAAAAGAACCTAAATTTTTTGCTGTGTACTTTTAAGTAAAAAGAACACTAGCAAATGACATATTAATTAATTCAAATTTTTTTTTTAAATCTTTAAAAAAAAATCTTAAAAAAACAACCGCATTCGTGTTTGGAACTGCCAATTGCTTTGAGACATAGCTTTGTTTTTTATAGTTTAGCCTCATCAGGACATTTGCTGGATCGGAATTACATCTCCTGCTCTTGGTCAATCACAACTACAGCTAACAAAACACACATTGGTTCAAATATTTTCTAATCACATTTTATTTTAGATCAAACAGAAATTTGTCACAAATTTCTTAACAACTATATGAGTTCTTCACAGCCATTTTATTTACCACAACATGGGTCAGTCACCTACATTAAACATTACACTTATCACTTAAAATTCACTCTATCATGACAGTTTATGTCATTTGAATTCAAGTAGCACATTTTCAAAAATACAAATGTATTTTGGGTTTTAGCATGTCTCCATTTGATGACTAATACCATTCCAATTCTTTGAGGTAATTGTATCATTCATATCAATGGTTCATGCTCTTGACCACCTGCTATGCCAGGGACATGTTCTTATACATTTACATTTCACTTTGTATTAACAATACATTACAATTCTTTGCATTTGCATAATACACAAGCCATTCACCATTTTAATACCACCATGCACCACATTGTAAACAAACAGTCTGTCCGACATAACAGCACAAATTCAAGTACCATTACTGAAGATGACGGTATCATAAATCGTCATATCATCTACAAGCCATTCACCATTTTTCATACCACCATGCACCATTATGCACCACATTGTATCAACAAAAGTTTGTACTACAAAAAAAGCACAAATTCAAGTACCATATCTGAAGATAAGGGTTACACAAGTCATCATTATTTATGTAACAATACATTTCAATTCTTTAGATTGCATACACATGCCATTTAATACCACAATTATGCACCACATATAAAACAAACACTTTTTCTGAAATGAGTCTTCATTGTCATACCCTCCATGTACACCTATCCAATTCACATTTTTGGTAAATCCCATAAGCCTTTGCATGTAGACCTGAGATGTGGTCCTTTGACACCACGCCAATGTGTACATCATTTAGCGAACATCGTTACTGTGCATTTGAAAGCCATGAAGTGCGCAGTAACAATGTGTACATCGGCATGACAACATCAGAGGTCTACCCACAAAGGCTTATGGTATTTCCCGAAAGGTGAATTGTGTCTTACCCCCTCTCCATTTCTATATTACCCTTCTCCATTTCTATCTTACAATCCATTTCCATTGATTACTGTCTTACCATCCCTCCCCATTCCTGTCGTACCATCACTGTCGTACCATCCCTACCCATCCCTGTCGTACCATCCCTACCCATTCCTGTCACACCATCCCTCCCCATTCCTGTCGTACCATCCCTGTCGTACCATCCCTACCCATTCCTGTCACACCATCCCTCCCCATTCCTATCGTACCATCCCTGCCGTACCATCCCTACCCATTCCTGTCACACCATCCCTCCCCATTCCTGTCGTACCATCCCTGTCGTACCATCCCTACCCATTCCTGTCACACCATCCCTCCCCATTCCTGTCGTACCATCCCTGCCCTACCATCCCTACCCTTTCCTGTCACACCATCCCTCCCCATTCCTGTTGCAGCATCCCTCCCCATTCGTCCTACCATTCCTCACTATTTTCCTGTCTTACCATCCCTACCCATTGATCCCCTCTAGTCTTACCATTCCTTCCCATTCCTGTTTTACCATCCCACCCTCTCCATTTCTAAATTACTCCTTGCTCTCATTTAGATATTTAGGGATTTGTAATTTGATGAAACCACAATTTGGTGTAAACATTGTATTGTATTCCAGCACTTCAAATTGATTAAAAAAATTCTTATATGGAATGGATTTTGGATTCTGAAATTTAAAAAATGCATTTGCCTAAAGAAATTAGCTATATACATGTATAATAAGGTATTAAATTAATTTTGTTTAATGAATTTCTGAAATAAATCAAACCAAAAATTGAGAGCTTTCAAATCATATAACTTAATTTGGCACGTATGATTCTTTATGATTTGTTAGTGTAAATTATATATTAGTAATAACAAGACTAATGTGCAAGTGAAATTAATTCTAATAATATATAAAACAATAGATCTGAAAAGTTTTTATACAGTAGAAACTTGTTAACACACTCTTAACCAAAATGTCTGATAACAGTGATTTTAGAGTCTCAAGTTTATAAATAAACTCATGATGCCACAAACTTAATTCATTAGCCCCAGCAATTTCGTGTTAACAAGTTTCCTGTATTTTGCAACATAAATTACCGTACTGACGCGAGTATAGTCCCACCTTCGAGTAAAGTCCCACCCCCAAAGTTTCAAAAATTCTGAGAAATATTTTCGGTTTTGGAGTGTACCTGGACCTGGAGCTAAATGTTAGGATCATTCATGGTTGATTAAAAAAAAATGTAGGCCTATATGTTTTGAATAAATTTGTACTCATGTCATACTCTATTATGAATTCAAAATGCATTGAATTTGTATACAAATTTATTCAAAACACATAGGCCTACAATTAAAAATTTTAAATTTTAAATTTTTTTTTTTTAATCAACCATTAATGATCTTACCATTTAGGTTTAGGTCCAGGGACACTCCAAACCAAAAAAAAAAAAAAAAAATCGAAATTCGAGTATAGTCCCACCCCCAATTTTGAAAAATGTTCACCCCAAAACGAGGTGGGACTATACCCGAGTCAGTACGGTATATAATCTCATAAAGTACATTATACACAAAAATAATAATAAATATTTGTAATTATCACTAAATAAATTTTGAAAGACAAACAATAAATTTAACAATTACTTTTTATTTGACATAGAATATTTGATGCAACATTGTATTTGTTATTTAATAAAATCCTATTCTATTGCAGCCAAAGGTTTAATTTATAATGAATGTTTGATTATGTAAAATCAATAATATATATCAATCAACCAACATAAATTTTGATTTTCGGTCAACTAACATTATTTTGTTAAAAGATAGAATTACATGTACCGGGGAATTGAAATAGATTGCATAACAAATACTTGTTGAAGGAATCTTCTATATCAAATATTTGGAGTATATGGACCTTAAGGGCTCTGGAATGAGCGTTTGGACAGTATTTTTTGTGGGATATGAGAGCACATCAGACATATCAAATTGAATTCTGAGTACGAAGAATGTCATTCTGATATCAAATAATTTTCATTTTTTAAAATTCTCGATATAATACAAATTTTATGACAAAACTTGATATTTTTAAAAATTTTGATATAACAGTCCTTGATGTTAACTTTATAAATCTAGTTATATGTACTTAAAATGTATGTAGCTGGAAGGAAAAGCAGGCGATCCATTGAAAATTTTGACTTTTCATATTGAAGATATGGATTTTTTTCCACAAAAGAACTATTTTTTTTGTGTGTTTTGGGGAAAAATCTGTATCTTCAATACGAAAGGACAAAAATTTTCAATTTATCGTGAGTTTTCATCCCAGCTACATACACTTTAAGTTTAAGTACATCATCAGATTTTTAAAATTGCAAATTTCAAAAAAAAAAATCAAAATTATTTGATATCAGAACGACATTCTTCGTATTCAAAATGCAATTCCATGTCTGATGTGCTCTCATGTCCAGGGACAAATGATTTGCTTGTGCGAAAAAAATGGCCAATTGCTTGGCGGAGATTGTGCGGAACTTTTTTTCAATGCAAATGCCCATAGGAAAAAAATAGCCAATTATGGGAGATTGCGCGGAAAAAAAAGTTCCAGCAAATCGTTTGTCCCTGCTCATGTCCCACAAAATACTGTCCAAATGCTCATACCCCATCCTTTAAGCTCTGTACCCCATCTATGTACCTATCATTGTGACCCAAAGTGAGTTAATATACTGAAAATGTGATAGATCTGAGAAAAAGACCGTGCTTCGATAGCTTGTTGGAAAATAATTGATCAGTAATGCAGAGATTTCATTTGATCCATCTTAACACTGTAGGGATCCATTTGGCTTGCTCGAGATCGTAAAATCAGTGCATGCTCTAGTGCGTGTAGTATTAACTCGCGTGAGATGAATTGAATGCGCTTTACATGCGCGATCAAAAGCGCTACATCTGTACACCTGCAACGTATGTCAAAGTGCAAACATCACTGTCTTGAGGGAGCCAAATGGACAATACAATATAGCATATTTATAGTAAATAATAGTATTACTATTAGTATTACAGTTAATAATGTACAGGATTGTTCTGTACATTAGTTGCATCTTAATTGCAGCTCATTATAAGGCCAATAAAAAAGTGTTAAGAAACTATTTAAAAAAACTTAACAAGATGTTAAAAATGCAAACAAACAAAATTGGACATAATGCGGTAATATGGGAAATTCAGAAAAATCTCAATAGCAGTATTGTAAGATTTCAAACAAAGGTGTTATAAATTTGTAATTGAGGCAAAATATTAATTTTATATATTTTGTCACAATCAACAAAAAAAGAACTTCAAGGTGAAATCTGCTGAGTTGAAATTTTCCTCTGAAAGTTGGCACAAGATAATGAGTCTAATGGTCCTGATATTGATTTTGAGTTATTGATATAAACCGTTGTTAGTCTTGTTTAATTTTATTTCTAACAGTGAAAAAGTCCACTTTTAATGGTGTTTGAATGAATAATTGCTAATAATCAAACCTGAAAATTGCTGACATTAAAGTTAATTTTTTATAACTTCCGCGGTCTGAGCTCATGAGCTGTCGCCAAGCGTGTATGGCGTACAAACAGAAGAGATAAACAATCACGCTGATTGGCTGATCAACAAACTTGATAACAAGTCGGTTTACCCATTGGTTGTTGGCGCGCGCATAGTAGACGACCTTGTCAAGTTGTCCCTTCTACGCGATCGCAATTCACCAGTGCGTATCTGCATTTCCTGGACTCGGAACTAATAAAAATTAACTTTAGACTCATATTCCTTGATCATGATATATTTGTATCCAGCTTCACACCATTGGTGATTGGTTGCAAACATCTCACTAGTGTGGCAGCTATTTTCCAATCACTGGTTAGTATAATAAGGTGGCATAGTTGTATCTCAAGCTTCACATCACTTTATTGGTTGCAAGCATTGGGCATAGTTTATACCATTGTGAATCAAATAAAAAAGGTGGCACATTTGATCCAGCTTCACACCACACGTCATTGGTTGCAAGCATTGGTCATCATGCCACCGTAAATCAAATCAATAAAAAGGAAGGCAGTATTCCTCCAGCTTCACAACATGAGTTTCCACGAATGTGTAGGTTGTAAGCATGGCACTATGCCTTAAATTGTGTTGAGTCAAATGAACTCCATATGTACAAACCTTTCCATCTGCAAGACAAAAACAAAACAGAGATAGATGGTTAATATAGTACCTTGCACCTTTTATTTTTTAACAGTGATACATTTTTCTCCATGCATACCAACTTCCCAGTTTGTTTCTTGTGGGGCTTCCACAAATCAATGCAACTTGTGAAGATCCGAGTGACTAGAATCTATCTCCCACCGCATGCACTTGCTTGCAGTTATTCAACAATGATTAAAGCTTGCAGTTATACAACAAAGAAAATGGTTGCCATTATCAAACAAATGGTCTTCTGTAGCAAATCTGTACAGTTGTAAACTAAAAGCTCAAATAAGTTGGACCATTCAATGATGATTTATTCATCAAGTCCCCATTTCGATGAAGAATCAAGTTGTTGTGCCAAACCTTGCAGCAAAGAGTCACACTTGGACCAGGAGTACACACCACAGACCATTTACCAGATGCAATTCCATCCACATTCTACACCCTTTACATAAAAAAAGTTGAAAGATGAAGTTGGAAATCATGCAATCATAAAACAATTGACCAAACAAACAGACAAAAAACAAGTACACATGACCACGCCACATAAATATAGAAAGAAATGGATAACATTTGTCCAGGAAATCACCAAACAAACTTTCCACCATAAGTTTTTGAAAATGTAGCACAACGTGACGTGTGAATGATTTTGGATGAAGCTATTTGGAGAGGAAAAAAAACCCTGTTCTACGGGCGGATGGACCTTTCTAAAGTAGAGTCGCTCAGTCAGGCTTTTTTTTTTGTAACTTTTTTTTTCTGGTGGCCAAAATTACCCTAAAATTCCAAAATTACCTAAAATTTCACCAAAATCTGAAGATTTTTTTGAAAACATATTTTCTAAATGTTCAGCCAAAATGAATTATTTTTGGCCCAAGAATGGCTGATTTTACGTAATTTTAGCAAAATTAAAAAAAAAAAATCATAGGTCGATTAAGATGCGTAGATTATCAGGGTGTGGTTTTTTTTTGTCGCCTAATGTATGATCTTTTTAAAAATGAATTGGTTAGAGTTAATTTTGATTTTAGGACCCAGGTGCTAATTTAATTGGGTCAAAAATAGCATGCCATATCCGAATACATGTCAGACATTCAAATTGTTTGCTGCAACCGAAACTATAGTTTAATCAGTACCAAATAGGTGAAATTACTCGGGTATCACCGATCAATCGATATTCATATTACTTCGGCCTGGGTAAGTTTCTAGTCTGCTCACACGCAAAAACAAAATACCACACCTGCACGCAATCACTGCTGCAAAGATAATCACTTGAGGTGAAAATCAAGGGAGAAAACAAAAAATCGCTGCAGGGAATTTGCACTGTTATGAGGACCACTTATTTGGCACTGATCACACTGTAGTTTCTGTGTACTGTTCAACACTTCTGTATACATACATGATACATATTTGTTTGTTTACTTGTTTGTTTAAACAGTCGCTCCATGCAGAGACACACTTGGCCCTGCTCAAACAAAATGCTCAAGCAGTCAAGACTAAAAAGCAGCGTTGGAAATAAGAAAAAAAATTATGTGTAGCAAAATCTGCTGTCAAATTATCTCTTGGTATATTTCACACATTTCAGTGTGTTAGTCTATGACATAAAAGTGCTATTCAATTCCAAAATTGTGTAGCAAATTTATAAAATTGAGTAGCATTTTGCTACACCAAGCCACTAATTCCAAAGCTGCTAAAAAGCCTATAAGCATGCTGGCCTATATTGACAGAAAAGAACTAAAGAGAAACGGAAGGATGGGTCATTCAATTCCAATTTAGCCAGCCATGCTGATTTGTTGAGTAGGCCTATATGCCTCTTGAATGTTGAAATCACTCAGATAACTTAGATAATGATGTTACTATTTGCTGTAACTAAGATGGGGTCAAAAGGATTTTTCTTCAAATTTCACTCCCGATGCGTAGTTACGGGCTTTCAAACTTCAGAGCCAATTACAAATCTTGGGCCATGAGCCTTGAAACAGTTTGGACTGTCTTGGTTAATATCTAATATAAGAGGTATGGCTGGTTGAATTGGGATGGAATTGCACACAATAAAGATTGAGGAAAAGAAGGCCACTCCCAACAAATCAAGTGAACAATTTTACTGTCAGCCTTTGGGACAAGAGAAAGGATATATTTTTATTCCAATCTCAACTGCCCGAGGCTTGACGCGATGGCAAAAAAATGTTACGATAAATTGATTCACACCAACAATGTGACAGCAATGTGCTATCTTTAACTTTGAAGTTGTTACTGCATTGGGTAAAAAAAAACTACAGTGGTGTTTAATAATATTTACCTTAAAATAATTACACAATGAAATGTGCTAAATTTCTATTGAATTTTCCTGAAGAGTTGAATGCTGATCAGTTTTAGTAAAACAAGTAGATTAGTAAATTACGCAGTGCATAAAATGTTTTCCTACAATGTACTTAATACAAATTTCTAAAAAAACCACAAAAAAACCGGTTATTTCATGAAATACCAACTCAACCAGGTGTTGTCAGATGACTAGATTGAAAATAGTAGGTTTATACCCCTTCTGTAATAACACATCTTTTCAGTAATGCAACTTGCGAAAGCAAAAGGGGGGGGGGGGTCCCAGCGAAATAATTTAAATAATTTTTTTCTAAATTATTTTTCACCATAAAAGTCCTGTTTTTCACCAAAAAAATGCACTTTTAATCTATTTTTCACCAAAACAAAAGTTTTTATTATTTTGCACTGGTAACACTAACAAGTAACAATATTATAATTGGTACATATCTGAGTTTGAGCAAATCAAACCATTAATGGAGGAATAAGGCGGCATCCGAAGTTGGGTTCTGGTGAAAATTTGCGGATACCCCCCCCTTTCTGACCAATGGTTGACCTTGTTGGCAGTTGAAACATGAATTGAAATTTACTGCCATGAAACATATTGAATGAGACCTACCCAGGAACATAAATTCAGCTTTGGTACTAAACTCCATCATAGTTAGATGGCAGGTTGAAAATAGGGTGGAAAACCTGCTATTTCTTGTCTAAGGGTGTTGAATTCAACAACCATGACAATGAAATTGGCAAAATTTGACACAGTTTTTTTCACAAGTTACCTCAGGTGTCATATGAAATATGTTCTGGGTGTGTTTTGGAAGCTAATTAACACATCTAGAGTGGTCTGTAAAGTACGACCCAAAAATATGCACATATACTCGAATTTGGCATATTTTGTTAGTCATGGCTGCCAAATTCAACACCCTTAGACAAGAAATAACAGGTTTTCCTCCTTATTTTCAAGAGCCATCTAACTATGATGGAGTTGAGTACCAAAGCTGAATTTTTGTTTCTGGGTAGGTCTTATAAGTATGTTTCATGGCTGTAAATTTCAATTGATGTTTCAACTGCCAAAAAGGTCAACCATTAGTCAGAAAGAGGGGGGGGGGGGGGGCTCCGGCAAATTTTCACCCGAACCCAACTTCGGATGCCGCCCATTCCTCCATTAATGGCTTGATTTGCTCAAACTTGCTTGTGGGCTCAGATATGTACCCATAGACAATGTATGTGACATTTGAGTCATATGATCACATATTTTTGGCACCAGGGGACCCCCCAAAATGACAAAATTACACTAGCGGTTGAATAAATTACCAACTTTGGGTGCTCATAACTTAAAAAGGAAAGCAGATATCTGAAATTTAGAGCCAGATTCTGAAAATACGACATAAGGTTAGCTAGAATGGAACTTTGCAGCTTTATATCTGTTCAGAACAAGAAGTTATAAGCTACCAAAGTTGGTAAAAATCACCAATGACAATTGTGAGTGCCAAAGAGGAGGGGGGGTCCAGGCCAAACTTCAAAGGCCATTTCTTAAAAACGACATGGCCTATGAGGCCAAATTTTGTATGGGTTCATTGTGGCCACAAAAGATTATTCTGATGGAATTTTATCAAAATCTGAGAGGGGAGCCCTGGTTGAGCTGTCCTTTTTGGTAAATCAGGTCACATGCACCAGGTGGGTACGCATGCAGCATCATAAATAAAACTGCGAGCGTCCTTTTGCTAACATAAATTCACATTAAACATTGGCAAGAAGTGTTATCGATCCATGATCCACCTATCCATTGCATTCCCATGATCATATCAACAAATATTCACAACAGGAATTTTAGTCACAATCTGCCAAATGTTGTTGAAGCTGATGAGGTCCATATTTCCAAGAGTTCATCACATTTTCATATCACAAGCAGCAATCCGATCTTGTGATCAATGCCCCCGGTCAATGCCAATTGCCAAGACATCTCCAGGGCTGCTTCAGCTAAATTTGTCACAATATATATATTTGTCTCAATCGGCACAAAGGTTTGACAAAGCTGAGTATGCTGAAATCTCTACAGGTCCATTATATATTATATATATATTTCCATGAGTTCATATCAACAAATTGTCACAATAGATATTTTGGTCACAATCGGCATTACTTGACATAATTTGATTTCTCCACATGCACCTCCAGGCATCCATACATGTAAGCAGAAATTATTTTTTCGTTACTATCACTATCAGGAAAAAAACTTTTTAAGACATATGAATCGTTGTTGATGTCTCCACATCCATAATGAATACGCACAACAGTTTGCGACATACTTTTTTTTTTCCTTGTAAACTAGATGTGCTGAATTGGCATCAAGAGAGCTGATTTATACCTCCATGTTGGCGCTGCATCCTGATCAGATACAATGTAGGCCTATAACATGTTGAGAAACGGCATTCCGTATTTCGCGATCAGCAAAATAAATCGATCGACATAATACTAGCTGTTTGTCTCCACATCCATCTCCTGTTGAATTCCAGGCATGCGTGCATGCATGTAGACACATGTATGTTCACAGAGCACAATCATCATGAACATATGAAAGAACTGGTGCTGCCACTACAAATGTACATGCAATTTCATGAAAGTAGGGCCGGGGCCTACATACATGTACTGTTCCACTTGCTGAAATATTAACCTCCACCAAATAACAATCAAATTGGAAGTCGTTTTGGGGAGGGGGAGGGGTTACCATGTGCCCAAAGTTTTGGCATGTATACTACCTTGGCTGCACAATTGTCAAAAGGCAGCTATTCTTAATATAGAAATTTACAGCACAATAATGGCTGCCACTTGCATTGTTCGATACAATGGGTTGATATGTCCTTTTATAGTCCCAAATCATATTATTTAGCAGACGACATCTAGTGACCTTCTGCAGTGTTGCTAAATTTAATAGCTGGCTTATGTATCAAAATTCCAATATGTCTGATGGAAAGAAGTGAGTTTTCCCCCACTGAAATTGAAAAGCAGCTGCTTCATATAGGACAATTCTCAAGTATTTCTCTGTTATGGCACATAAGGCAGCTATTAAATTTAGCAACATTGCAGAAGGTCAATAGGTGTCATCTGCTAAATTACACAATTTGTGACTATAAAAGGACCTAACATACCAACTGTATCCAGCAATACAAATGGCAGCCATAATTATGACTGTGAATCTCTGTATTAAGAATAGCTGCCTTTTAACAATAGTGTAAACACTACATGAACCTAAAATAAACATAAGCTGCCATATTTTGTGTTCTTTATGTTACACACTCTACCCTGTACTAATTTCAATACTGGTAGTCTCACTAGTCTGGTACACAAATGATCAGGCAGTAATTTCTGTCACTATCAGTACTTTCACAAATATTTTGTCACAACCAGTCCCGGGCAACCAGTATCAGCTACAGGGCTTGTTATCTAAATGTAGTCATAAGCAACGGGACATGACAAGACTTAATATTTTGTCACTATCGGTGACAGGGCTTGTCATAATTTTGTCACAATTTTCTTTTACAAATACATTTGTCACATTCATCATTCATTCATTCAATCACAATCAGTATCAGCTACAGGACTTGTCATAAATGTAGTCATGTTAGCAACAGGACATGAAAAGACTTAATATTTTGTCACTATCTGTGACAGGGCTTGTCATAATTTTGTCACAATTTTCTTTTACAAAATACTTTTGTCACATTCATCATTCATTCAATCACAATCAGTATCAGCTACAGGACTTGTCATAAATGTAGTCATGTTAGCTACAGGACATGACAAGACTTAATATTTTGTCACTATCTGTGACAAGGCTTGTCATAATTTTGTCACAACAGCAATAGGATATGATATGACTTTTACAAATAATTTTGTCACATTCATCATTCATTCAATCACAATCAGTATCAGCTACAGGGCTTGTCATAATGTAGTCATGTTAGCAACAGGACATGACAAGACTTAATATTTTGTCACTATCTGTGACAGGGCTTGTCATAATTTTGTCACAACAGCAATAGGATATGATATGACTTTTACAAATAATTTTGTCACATTCATCATTCATTCAATCACAATCAGTATCAGCTACAGGGCTTGTCATAATGTAGTCATGTTAGCAACGGACATGACAAGACTTAATATTTTGTCACTATCGGTGACAGGGCTCAAATGTCATAATTTTGTCACATCAGCAATAGGGCATGACATGACTTTTACAAATAATTTTGTCACATTCATTCAATCACAATCAGTATCAGCTACAGGGCTTGTCATGTAGTCATAAGCAACAGGACATGACAAGACTTAATATTTTGTCACCGAAATATTTTGTCACTATCGGTGACAGGGTTTGTCATAATCTTGTCACATATTAGCAATAGGACAAGACTTGACTTTTACAAGTACTTTTGTCACAATCAGTATCGGCTACAGGGCTTGTCATAATGTAGTCATGTTAGCAACAGGACATGACAAGACTTAATATTTTGTCACTATCGTTGACAGGACTTGTCATAATTTTGTCACATCACCAATAGGGCATGACATGACTTTTACAAATAATTTTGTCACAATTAGTATCAGCTACATCAGGCATATGATTTACTGCAGTGCATTTTTATCATTCTATATAGGCCTAATCAATTGAACCAGGCACTCTGCATCTGGAAGCTCCATGAAGATTAGATCAATGTTTCACCCCATTCAGTCCTGAACATTTAAAAACATTAGTGGACAAAATATGCAAATGAATCTCAACTAGTGATTTCTTATATAGTGGATAAGAGGCTCTCACTGTTGGTCATGTATCATGCAAAACTTTTTCATGTCCAATAAAAAAATACTGGTCACAGTTAAGGGCTCGGATAGCAACGTTTGCACAACATTTTTTGTGGGACATGAAAGCACATCATACCGTTCATACATATCGAATTGTATTCTGTATACGAAGAATGTCCTTCTGATACAAAATAAATTTTTTGAAATTCATGATATAATACGAATACATGTAGGCCTACATTTTACAATTGATATTAAACAGTCTTGAAAGTAAAATTTATAAACCTAATAATATTTATCGGTACTTGAAGTGTATGTAGCTGGGAGGAAACGCTGACGATTATTTGAAAATTTTGACTTTTCATATTAAAGATATAATTATACATTTTTCCCAAAAAGACCTAAAAAATTTAGGTCTTTTGGAGGAAAAAATTTGCATAGTCCAGTTGCTCTATGAAAAATTAATAAAAATCAAAACCACTTATCCCCTGCTGATCCCAATTATAGAGCCATCAACATGCCAACAGTTTCATATATACAATTTTCTATCTATTTGCTTGTCCACTGTGGTTTATCATTGGGGTAAGCTTGGCCAGCTGGGATTGAAATTGGCCAAAGGGGGTAATTACCAGTAATTGGGCCTGGATTTATATCCTTTTTCATAGAACAACTGGACTATACCATGTATACCTTCAATATGAGGTCAAAGTTTTCTAATAATCCTCAGCTTTTCCTCCCAGCTACATACACGAAGTACATTATCAGTAGTTTTATAAATTTTACTTTGAGGACTGTTATACAAAAAAAAAATTTAATAATAATTTGCCATAAAATGTGTTTTATATCGTCAATTTAAAAAAAAATCAAAATAACTTGATTCCTCGTATTCAAAATGTAATTCAATATGCCTGATGTGCTGCTCTCAGTCTCATGTCCCATAAAAAATATGGTGCAAGCGTTGCTATCCGAGCCATTAAGGACCGCCCATGGCAGGATTAAAAAAAAATCAATATATTGGCCACTCAATATCGATAAAAATCAATATTTTTTATGTCCAGACATATGTCCAGACATATCAAGACATTTCAGCTTAGTCACGGATGAGTACAAGAAAGAGGGTCGTTCCATGGCAACTCACCCAACTGTCTGGAAAATTGGCAGGTGACCCCTTCAGAATTTGATGTTACTTCATCAAAGTGTTCCATTTTGGTTACAATGAAAGCACTGAAAACAGCAACTTGATAGTCCATGTCGTTTTTGGGCTACAGCTCTTCAAATTTTGCTGGTTAATTTGGAATTTACGTGATGTGTTAAAATTTTGGTCCAGAGCAAAAGATCTCAAAAGGTCTTAAGGGACGGTTGACCTGGACAGTTCGCTAAGGTCATAAAACTTGCAGGATAGAATCATGTTGATCCAATCTCACTGTGTGCCAGACAAAAACTTGCTGATGAAACTCCTTCATACTAGTTAGGAAACCCCTCACACATTTCCCATTTTCCACCAATTTTTAGCCAAAAGTAGCCAAAATCAGCAGTCGTTCACTCCAAATTAGCAAAATCTGACAAAGTTATACATGTAATCTATTTCAATAGGGGTCATCACCTGAGAGTCAAAATACTTAGATTATATCATATATTTTGCTAACTTTGAGTGAAAGATTGATGAATTTGACCATTTTTGGCTGAAAAAATGGTCAAAACGGGCAATGTTTGCGAGGTTCCCTAACTATGAAGAAGTTTCATCAGGAAGTTACCCTATGGCCGGCATACAGTAAGGATGGATCAACATGATTCTATCCTGTATGTTTTATGACCAAAGCAAACTGTCCAGGTCAACCGTCCCTTGGGACCTTTTGAGATCATTTGCTCTGGACCAAAATTTTAACACCACCTAATTCCAAATTAACCAGCAAAATTTAAAGAGGCTGTAGCCCCAAAACAACATGGACTATCAAGTTACCCGACCAACCCTAAAGTTAGGCCCGACCCTGACCTTTTTTTTTTTTTTTTTAAAAATATATGAATAAATAGATAAATAAATAAATAAAAAGATAAATAAATAAATAAATAAATAAATAAATAAATAAATAAATAAATAAATAAATAAATAAATAAATTCAATTAAAAAAAAAGATTTCAAAAAAGTTCCAAGGCCATAATCAAACACAATTTACAGCTTTAAAAGTACTTTTTTTTAAATCCCTCCCTACCTACCCTAATTTTTTATAAAATATGTTAATCAAACAATTTTTTAGGCCTAAGAGAAGGGTAGTTAAGTTTTTATCTGCATTGAAAATGAAATTGATCTTCACTAAGACCTAAAAAAAAATGAAATACAAAATAAATAAATGAATAAAAAAAATTACAAAATAAAATAAAATAAATTTAATAAATAGAGTAGAAAAAAGTTCAAAGGCAATTTACAGCTTTGAAAGTAAAAAAAAATCCATACCTACCTACCCGATTTTTTTCACGCCAATCAAACAATTTTTTAGGCCTAACTTTTGACAAAATATTAACAACTGTCTATCCCATGGACAAGGATTTTTTTAATGACAAGAAATATCTGAAACATCAGCAGGTAAAATGATACAGATTAAAAGGTATATCAAATTACTGTCCCATCGCACTATAGTATTTTTAGCTTTGGCCCAACACTTTGATGGAGTACATTGTAACATCAAATTCTGAAAGGGTCAACTGCCAACCCTGGGTAATAAGTTGGCATGGAATGACTAAAGAACTTAATCTTGTTCATCAAAACCATCTTGGACCTGATCTCTGTCTTCCTCATACTCCATATCATTGTCATCATCTATAAAATTGGTCTCAAGAGCTTCTGCATCTTCATCACCTTCAAAGTCACCATCTACACTTTCCTCTTCACTGTCAGTCTCTAAGTCTTCTGAATCAGCAATCATGTTGTCAATGTAACCCTCCAGCTCATCAGGCTCATCTTGCGCTTCATCAGCCTCATTGTTGGCAACCTTGCCATTATTTTGACACACATTTGGGTCACACTTGCAATTGGATGTACAAAACTGATTATTTTTCCGGCACCCACATCTATTACCACAATCCTTAGTACAACCACACTTCAACTTAAGCAGACGCACCTGTTCTTTGACTTTCTTAATATTTTCCGGTGTATCCCACACCACTGACACAGTCTTGTCATCATTCACATTCCAGCCATAATCTGAGACAGGAGGTAACTTCATGATGTTTGTGGAAATCTGCTCCCAAACCTGCGCAAGCCAGCAGGCTCGTAACCAATGAAAGCGTAGAGCCTCAGCTGAAGACAACCATTCTGTTTCACTAGAGATCAAGTGATACTGCACATCTCTGATTTTTTTCAGGAATATTGTGTGCACACTCAGTTGATCAGCAGCATCACCCATCTCCTCTGAAATATCTGAATAAAGTTCCTTTGGTGATGATTGAGAAAAACCACCGAGATGTCCTCTGAAGTATACTGCACCAACAAGACGATAGAAAGAAAGCAAACCCTGCTCAAAGTCAGAATGGTGAAATTGTGACAAGTTGCCTGGGAACTCTGAACCACAAATAAAATCACAATCAGCTGCAAAACATTCTAAGAACTTTTTCTTTGTATACTTCTTGAATCCTGACACATAGTCACATCCTGAGCTTATAAACAGCATTTGAATAAACACTGGAAGAAGTTCCATGTTTGCGGAACCAACAGAACGATAATTAAGTTCCTGTTGAAAAGCTTGGACCAGTGCTGTTAGATCGCAAAAAAGCTCATCACCAACCTTGGCACATAGATGAACATAAATACGCTTTGCAGACAAATCTTGAACATAGGGTATCCCAACATTGATGACATCCCTATCAGGGCTATACACAACTACTCTTTCACACTCTGTTACAGAGGCATGCAACCATACCCGCGTGTCCGCCTCTTCGTGGTTGGACATGTATGCAGGACTTTCTTGTATCTGTCCACCAGATGCCATGAATGCCTTGTCCCTGTCATGTCCATCACATGCACCACTTACCACTACAACCTTATCAGGGTGCATTGAGGATGCAAGTGTGAGAAAGTGACTTCCAACAACCTGTACAAGCAATCTCTTCAATGCTCTATTGGCAAGAAAGTTGGCCCACTTAGTACCAACAGGGGCAATTTTGATGCTACAGAAAGATTACTATAATCCTCCGATGGCACCATGTTCTTTGTGGCATCACGTCGAGATCTTTCCACATCTTTTGGACTGACATCATGGCGGTGGGGATCATCAAAGACAACATGTATTTCAGAGGCATGAAATAGGGCCATTGGCAATTGTACCCAGCGTCGGAATAAGGAAGCAGCGTAATCCCCAAAGGTTCTTTGCGGATCACAGGGAGCTGATTGGATAACAAACATGCCATCAATTATATATGCAGTCTTAAGGAGGGCAGATGGCAGGGTACAGTCAAAGCTATCAGGGTGTTGTTTTTCATACAGTTTTGTAATCATGGCCTTGTTTGGTTTGTTTGGGATTCCATCAGGGCTGCATAGGGCACGAGGAAGGGAAACAAATTGCTGAAGTTGGGTGACTGGTTTTTTTGTCTCCTTTGACTGAGCCAACTGTCTCCGTAGACACTGAATCTGTAGTTTCTGATCAGCTATTTCTTTTCGCTGCTTGTGGCCTGTGGGTTTTTTGCGTTGATACATCTGCAGATTCATTTTTTTTCTCTTTTGGATCCGAGTGCCTGGTTCACGTAAAACGATGCATTGTAAGTAATTGGAAAATGCAGCTTCCCCTTGCTGATAGTAAGTAAGAAGGTTGGTTGAAACAACTGAGGAGGCTACTTGGTCATAAAAAAGATGATTCACCACTTGTGGATTACTAAAAGAAAAAAAATGAGACTTGTCCAGTTCTTGTTGATACTTACCTATCATCTTCTCCCTGTCAATAATTGTGGCATCACTAGGTTGACTAGTAGGCTTAGATATACTTACCTTGTTCTTAAGATTCTCCATTGCAGCTGCTCTATGTGGCAGGTACTGCACTACCTTTGATAAATTAGCAGGAGATGTGGTAGTCATTGCTGTTTTGGTATTCCTATTTATAACCATCTCATGGGCCTTGTCGAATGCAACTGCACCAAATGACTTACCTTTTAAGCTGGCTACAAAACCTCCTTGTTCAAACTCCCTAATGATGTCTGGTGGATAGAGGAACTTGATATCGGCTAGATGATAGGAAATCAATCTTAAGTAATTTGTCCGATCCAGGGCATGAAAGATGGGGGCAAGGAGACGGATGCTGGCGTTGCGCAGGGAAAAATCACGATTCCTTACAGCTATATAGAGTGAAAAATATGCCATCATGTCACGGTGAATAAATGAATTCCAAAATGAGAATGTGCCATCCTTAGCACTCTGATCTTGGCAAAACTTGAAAAACTGACCACTTACCTGTTTGAGAGGAGCAGAGGTATTTTCCATCTCATCGCTCAATACCATCAGGAATTCCTCTTTGGTAGTTGGGGAAGTGGTTGATATAGAAACTGACATATCACTTACCTCAAGGAACTTGTTCAGCTGTGTCCTATAAAGGGCTTCCCAGCTCTGTAGGAGAAAGGTGTGAGTTTTATCAAAATTCGATGTATTCTCAACAACCTTCTGAGTGGCCCCATGGTGAAATATTTTCAACAGACAACGGAGTCCTCCATCCATATACACTTTAAAGATTGGAATCTGTGCATTTTTCAGCAAATGCCACTCTCCTAAGTAAGGCAACATCCAGCCCAAATCATCACCATAATCCCTCCGCAGGTTATTTAGCAGATCAATGGTCTTGCCATCACCAGCAACAACAAGGTTCTTAATGCCCTCACCTACACTATGCTTCTTTTTTGCCATGCTAAGAACGTCAAGCAAGGTTGCTTTATTATCTGCTGGCTTTGCAAGCAAGGCAGTGTAATGGACAAGTGACTCTTCTTGCAGGATGGCGAAGTCAATCGCATACAGCTAATCATATCCGGTAGGCACACATTGGATTCAGGAGCAGCAGCTAATGCTTTGATCAGCATGTAAACAAATACTTTCTCCTTCATGCAATCCAAGTGATCCTGCTCAGATGATGAGATATTGAAGTCATCAATACAAAGTCTGTAGCGTTGGGACATATGTGATTGAGTAAATGCAGAGGGAGCTCCATGATAGGACTGGAGGACATCAGAGCTAAGGACGCGTTCACGTCGCTTAGTCTTACCTAATTCCTGTGCACCAGATAAGACTGGAGGAAGACTGACCCTAAAAGTGGGTGATGATGATAAAGGCAAGGGTTCGACTGCCTGCACTGAAGTCCCGTGGAACCCTCTGCCTTCCTCCGTTGACGTAACTGAAGAGTATGTAACATTCTTATCGATGTTATCCACAGAAGCAATTGTGAAGGAAGAGGAGAGGGCAGATTGCTTTGTTTGCATTTCTCGCTTTGTTGCCCAGACTTGGTAACGCTCAAGGGTACTCTTTGATGTTGTCATGCCAAAGCGAGAAAGGATAGTTAGGCATTCAGTTGATGACCTAGAAAATTTGTCTACAACATCAGATAACAAAAGATGAACCGGAAAATAACATTCACGGTTGCAACAATAAAGAATACAAGAAACTATATACATTCTTTTAAGAAATTTGGATTGATTGAGTTGATCTGACTGATATAGTGCATCCACGTAATGGTCAGACCATGTGAATGTTTGATTCGCAGCTTGACGAGCAATGTATAATGATCGCTCATTTGCTCCTAGAGACAACTTAAAAATAAAATTCCACAATTCAGGTGGGAATGTCCTGACCAGGTCTTTGAAAGACACATCTGTAATTGTCTGGTCGGACTGCAATTTGGTTTTACTAACAGAACTGGCTGCGAAATCAACGATCTTGCGATTTAAAAAATTTGCAACTTTTGCCATTTCTAGATGGGGGACTTTATTCTGGGGTATAGGAGTTTCCCCCTGAGTAGGATTACATGTATCTTGTGAATCTTCGTTATCTTCTAACTTAAACAAAATCTTGTGAAGTAACGTTTGTAAACTACTTCCACACCTACGAATCATGGTACCATATCTCGGTCCATCTGGAATACTAGACATAATAATTTGAGGGCCAAGACATTTGTTAATTCTCTTCTTTAGCCAGTCTTGGCTACATACAGAATTAACATCCGGAACTGACTCAAAAGTTTTACTATTTTCTTTGAACATATTTACATATCTAACATACAATGAATTTAACAAAACAGCATTATCTTGAACAAGTTGATCCCGAAGGAATAACATGGTTTGTGACAAGCAGTACGTATTACATGAATAAACGTCTTCACACTGAATGTTATCAAACATGTCAAATGAGGCTACAAAATTTTCCATACTTGCACTCTGTATGTTCTTATACTGGGGACTATGCATAAATCTACCCACTTCGCGATGGCAAGATAGACAATAATACTGATCTCCAAGAAGGGACAAATCTTTCCCATGTACATAATTGGCATACATAACAGAAGCACAACTAAATTCATCCGAAGTTGATTTTCTAAAATAACTACTACTGTATTTGGGATGTGACACCTGGTCACATATAATACACTGTTTTCTTGTGTGGGAATTTGTAAATGCACAATGGTGTACATGACACAGCTGCAAATGACTTTCACATTGAGATTTGAATTCCAGACCATTTTCAACCTGTTCTTTGGAAAATGATTTGATGTCATGGAATCTAGTTTCATTTGTTGAATTACAATTAGGTACACAGCAATGCTTATTTGGCTTCTTTTGCTTAGGGTTTGGGCTCACCACTTGATTCAAATTCTTGATTAGACAAGTGATTTTTGCACCTAGTACAAACACCATCAGTCGGCCCAATTTCCCTTTTGGTCAAGTTATTCACAAGTCTGGTATGATGTGGCAGGCCATCACTTTGAATAATGTGCCAGTACTTTGATGGGAGGTTTTGTTTATGGCACACTGCACATGGTCCACGACCAGGGCGGTCGGGGTGGCTTTTGTCACAGGAAGATTTTGGTGCCATGATTTAAAGGGAATTTAAATTGAAACAGCTGTGCATTAGTAGAAGTCTTGACCTACAATTTACCTTACAATATTTACATTACCTTACTTTACATACTTACCTTACACAAATTACATTACAATATTACAAATTACATTACAATATCATACTTGCATGAAAAGTTTTCAGTATTATATGGACTTGCGCAATATAACAAAACACAATTTAATGCAGTTTTATATTTTAAATTTCAACAGCTGAAGAAAGCAAGTTGCTGTTGCAATGTTGGTGTGAATCAATTATCAGGACAGAATTTTGACAGTCAATGTATACATGCAGCAAACATTAGAAAAATATATTGCATTGTAAAGTATACATACCTTCTCCGCACTTCTCAGTTGGGCACACCCGTTATTCCACAACAGTTCCTCTGAAGTCTGAAAGCATAATGCAACAAATAAATTAATCAGGCACAATCAGGAACAGCATTTTCTACAGTACAGCTCCTCTTCAGTTGCATTTGCAAGAGTGATTTATAGCTCCTCTTGATGACTTGTTAAATTCATAACATTTGGCTACATACATCAGGCATGAGACTGCACTTTCCTAAAAACAAACTGACAATGCGTGTGAAATTGGGCAAAAAGTACCAAAAACAGGCCTAAATTTAATAAGTTACAGAATTAATATTTTATTGAAAGACTAGTCTTAAATTGATAATCTAACAAGTATCCAGATTAGTCAAAATTGACAAATCTCCCTAATGGAAAAAGAATTATTTAATATGTGGGGATTTTTAAAACTGAAGACTGTCTAAAAAAAAAAAAAAGGATAATCGACCGACCGACCCAAATTTCAATTTTTCCCACTTGAGGGCAACACAACAAAAAAAATGTTTTGCCTAATAAAGAAGTTGAGCTGCCGGGCGCCGAAATTGTCGAGTGCAATGACGTCCCAGTTAAATACAATGAAGGCTGACGACACAAATAACCATTACGTCATTGCACTTACACAATTTCGGTAGCGGAATTTTTGAATATCGTGTGTTGATGAGAGCCGACTGTTTTTATTCGTTTTTATGGTCAATTTGAGTTTGTTTTAAATAAAACCATGTGATTCGTGCTTGATTAAATTGTTTTTGTAACATAGGAATAATGTTCAGGGTTCCAGCACCTTTTTAAAATTCAAGGACTTTCAAGGTCCAAAAGCACGATTTTCAAGGACTTACCACAACACAAAAATCATGATCGCTCTCCATGCGGCACATATTAACAAAGTGACAGCTCCTCCCCAAATTTTGTCAAAATTATATTTTAAATTCCAATTTGCAAGGACTTTCAAGGACTGTGTGCAGTTTTCCAGGACTTTAAAGGCCTTGAAAAGGCGTTTTCAAATTCAAGGACTTTCAAGGACCGTGGGAGCCCTGAATGTTATGATTGCCCGAGACTCCCTTTAACTAAAAGTTGTCAAGAAAAAAATTGTTGGCGCAAGAAACAAAAATTAGGAACGAAATAAAAAAAAAAAAAAATGTTTGCGTTGGTATGCATCGGTAACCATAACTTGCGTCAGTAGCCATACATACAGTGTACATGTATCGTTGATAACTTGCGCCAGCAAATTGTGTATCAATTTCATCTGATACACGCGACCACAATAGCATTTTAGAATAAAAATGAAGCACACTTGAATGCTGACGGCAAAGTAACCAACACGCCTCTTCAATTAGTCCAACCGAGTAGTTGTTAAACTACATTATTACTGAAGTGCAACCAGAATAAAAGAAAGTGTTGCTCCATAAATTATAATCATTTTTCATAACAAAATATGATATGAAAACACAGGTGAGCAATGTATGAATATATGGAGAGGTTAAACAGGTTGTAAATTATCAATATTAAAGGCCTATTCAGTGATTTGCTCATCCGGACGATAGTAAAAATCATCAAAATTCAGATTTTGGTACCTTTGTCATTGTCATAGATGTGCTGACATAGTGACATAGCCTGCTAGTGGTTCAGCCGAAAGCTGTGTATTTACGACAAAATAAAGGCATTTACATGAATCTGTAATTTCTGTACTCTCAGTACAGAAATTAGCTACATGTATTTGAATGGGGCTTCAACTTCTTCAATATTGCTGTTTGCTTTTTGTTTTTTGCAAAATTTTTCATTTCAAAAATACCAAATGACAATTTGAATGCCTTATCCTTCACTTTTAAAGCAATTTATAAACAATTTTAATTTTTTACACTTTCGCTGGGATCACTGAATAGGCCTTTAATACTTTGTGACATTTATAATGAAAACATAATTAAAACAGTCAAAAACGTTATTTCGATAACTTCACAAAGAATTGTTTTAAATTTAATATATTTGAAAATTGGTGACGATTGAATGAATTGAATTGTCTACTTGTATTACAAACGGTCACCGAATCTGAAAGTAACAGGAGTTGTACACACGTCCTTGACAGTACATGTAGATACATTGTAGATTTCTCGAATATTGTACCAAGTCATGAAGTCCAAGACGGCAAGAGCAAACCAAATGAAAAGTCAGTAAAATTAGGATTTAGGTCATAGCAGCTGAATGCTATGCTGGGATCTTGTCTCGTATCATAATACATGGACATGGTAATTCATGAATTGGTATAAATATGTTGAATTTGTTTGAGTTTGATTGACATTCGACATTCAGAACTTGTCATTGACCCGACAGAATTATCGAAAAATTGACATAATGGCCATCAGGATCAGCATTGTAAATTACGAATAAACAATCATGACAATACCTGATGTAATGCAGCAGTGAGTTTATGGCTATTTAATACATGTATAAGCTTACCAATCATGTTACAGTACAATCGTTGTTCGGCGAATCGCCATATTCGTGCACTGACAACACATGTGAAAGAGCATATCGCATAGCGCACATGTCATGCACGTGTGCCGAATTTTGCTCCAATTTTGAGACACTTTTCTCTACAATCCGTATCTTGCTCATTAACGGTTTTACAATCAAAAGTTGCCTAAAATACTAATGAAACAAATGCATGCATGTAATTTAGGCTCACAGGGATAAGACAAGAAATATTCTAATCAACTTAGCGTAAACAATCGTAAAATACCACTTACCAGTACAGTCAAGGACGCCGCTGCTGGGGATGATATTTTCCTAACCGGATTAGCAAGGTTAATCCCAGATATATATTAAGAAAGTTCCTATAACTAGGTTTATTTTAAAACAAACCCGGTTTAAAACAATCAATCTGACCTTTTAGAATCGATTAGAGAAGTAAACCCGCTTATGACGCGCGAAAATATATCGATCTTGATACCCACGAGGGCTCAGTTCGTCAATGCGAAGTTCGCATCGTAAAAACTTGACCTTTAACGGTCAAATCGCGAGTTGGACGTCGTACTATGATGGCGTAGCGTTGAAATGGTTCAGATCATATCGGCATAACAGACATCAGCTTGTATGCATTAATAATGCAAAGTCTGAAGAAGTCTGTCTTGATTACGGTGTTCCTCAAGGCTCTGTCATTGGACCCATTGCTTTCTCAATCTACACATTACCACTTGGGATAGCATTGAAATGGTTCAGATCATATCGGCATAACAGACATCAGCTTGTGTGCATTAATATTGCAAAGTCTGAACAAGTCTGTCTTGATTACGGTGTTCCCCACGGCTCCGTCATTGGACCCATTGCTTTCTCAATCTACACATTACCACTTGGTGACATTATACAGAGCCATGACCTTGGATTATGTGATGATCACCAGTCAGCATATAGTGCTCACTATAGTACAGAGTCTGCTCTGCTTAAAGTACAAAATGACATGCTTCAAGCAATGTATAATGGGAAAATTACACTGCTAGTGCTGTTAAATTTATCTGCAGCGTTTGATACTGTGGACCAAGAGTTACTTATCCATCGAATGAAAAGACAAATTGGAATTGATGGCGTAGCGTTGAAATGGTTTAGATCATATCTGCATGACAGACATCAGCTTGTATGCATTAATAATGCAAGGTCTGAAGAAGTCTGTCTTGATTACGGTGTTCCTCAAGGCTCTGTCATTGGACCCATTGCTTTCTCAATCTACACATTACCACTTGGCATAGCATTGAAATGGTTCAGATCATATCGGCATAACAGACATCAGCTTGTGTGCATTAATAATGCAAAGTCTGAACAAGTCTGTCTTGATTACGGTGTTCCCCAAGGCTCTGTCATTGGACCCATTGCTTTCTCAATCTACACATTACCACTTGGTGACATTATACATAGCCATGACCTTGGATTATGTGATGATCACCAGTCAGCATATAGTGCTCACTGTAGTACAGAGTCTGCTCTGCTTAAAGTACAAAATGACATGCTTCAAGCAATGGATAATGGGGAAATTGCACTGTTAGTGCTGTTAGATTTATCTGCAGCGTTTGATACTGTGGACCAAGAGTTACTTATCCATCGAATGAAGACAAACTGGAATTGATGGCGTAGCGTTAAAATGGTTCAGATCGTATCTGCATGACAGACATCAGCTTGTGTGTATTAATAAGATAAGATAAGATCTGAAGAAGTCTGTCTTGATTACGGTGTTCCCCAAGGCTGTCATTGGACCCAGTGCTTTCTCAGTCTACACATTACCACTTGGCATAGCATTGAAATGGTTCAGATCATATCGGCATAACAGACATCAGAACACTCTTTGGCTTGCCTTTCAAATACTTCTGTAGCACGTAGCAACGGCTAAAGAAAGAACACCTAGATAGGGCGAGGTGGACAGGCCTCAGAACACTCTTTGGCTTGCCTTTAAAATACTTCTGTGGCACGTAGCAACAGCTAAAGAAAGAGCACCTAGGGTGAGGTGGACAGGCCTCAAACACTCTTTGGCTTGCCTTTAAAATACTTCTGTAGCACGTAGCAACGGCTAAAGAAAGAACAACTAGATAGGGCGAGGTGGACAGGCCTCATCACACTCTTTGGCTTGTCTTCAAAATAATTTTGAGGCACGTAGCAACAGCTAAAGAAAGAGCACCTAGGGTGAGGTGGACGGGCCTCAGAACACTCTTTGGCTTGCCTTTAAAAATACTTCTGTGGCACGTAGCAACAGCTAAAGAAAGAGCACCTAGGGTGAGGTGGACAGGCCTCAGAACACTCTTTGGCTTGCCTTTAAAAATACTTCTGTGGCACGTAGCAACGGCTAAAGAAAGAGCACCTAGGGTGAGGTGGACAGGCCTCAAACACTCTTTGGCTTGCCTTTAAAAATACTTCTGTGGCACCATTTTCAAAAAATGCTAATTTGTTAAGCATTATATTGGTTTAAATATTATGTTTTTACATTAAAAGTTGCAGATTTATGCTCTTTTTCTTTTTATTTGTTTTGCACTATGGTTATATGTTATGGTGAATAGGTCAAATTACTGTCATTTATTTATTGTTTCTTTATTATCAAATTTAAAATAAAATCTCATGCAAGAAAAAGCGAGAGGGGAAGGAAGTGACGCACACCTGTCCAATTTGCAAAGAAGACATAATTTGTTTATTTCAGCTTTCAGACGAGATATACAAGAGTATTATAAATGGCAAGCAAAAAGCCAATCCACTTCCACTTAAAACGGACTCAAAACCTAAAAGTAAAGCCAATGTAACACATGGTAAGTTATTGCATTCTGGTATCTGTCCAAGCAGTTACATGACTGATGTATCCTGTATCGTGTGAACCATGAAGTAGAATCAGGAATACAAAATCACCAACTGATGTACCAAAATCATCTGATTAAGTGTCAGAGTATAAAATAATGTGTATTGCCAAAAAGTTGTGTTTAGCTGTAACCACCATTTGCAATTGTCTCTTTCTATTCTATCATCTTAGAGCAAATCATGTCATCGTTAAATGGACATCTCAAGACGGGGGGAAACGACCCAAACAACTAAGAAGCATCCTGTCTACCATAAACAAGATTACGGCACAACTTTGCAAACTTCTAGGAAAGCAACACAACATCAAGCATCTGCTTGAAGCTAGTATCGAGCAGATTGGAAGGTATTGTAACATGTAGTTTCTATACATTATAGTAACACATTGATTTATTGAAAACCAGTATCTCTTTCAGGCTGATTGCCAAGATATAATCAAGACTTAATTTCTCATTGTCATCACAACTTTTCTACATTTTGATAAATAGCCAACTTTGCATTTATTCACCCAACATGGACTTTACTTTGTCAAACCTGAGTAAAATCTTACTCTTATGTGGATATAATTGTCCTGTTTTTTAATTTTTTATTTCAGCCTTCAGATGACATATACAAAAGCATCATAAATTGCGGGCAAAAAGCCAAACCACTTCAATTAAAAACTGATGACTCGAAACCTAAAACTAAAGCAAAGGTAACACATGGTAAGTTATTGCATTCTGGTATCTGTCCAAGCAGTTACATGACTGATGTATCCTGTATCGTGTGAACCATGAAGTAGAATCAGGAATACAAAATCACCAACTGATGTACCAAAATCATCTGATTAAGATCATTTTGTGGACGAAACTTTTTCTCTTTCTATTCGCTCATCTTAGAGAACAACATGTCATCGTTGGCGCATCACGTTAAAGACGGGGCACAGCTTACTACTTACATCATAGCGGTGGGATAGAAAGAGAATCAAACCTGTGATGCAGCTCAGTTGCATAAGTGCATATCCAGACCCCAATGCATATATGGCAGGTACGTAGCTTACTACTTACATCATAGCGGTGGGATAGAAAGAGAATCAGACCTGTGATGCAGCTCAGTTGCATAAGTGCATATCCAGACCCCAATGCATATATGGCAAGTACGTAGCTTACTACTTACATCATAGCGGTGGGATGGAAAGAGAATCAAACCTGTGATGCAGCTCAGTTGCATAAGTGCATATCCAGACCCCAATGCATATATGGCAGGTACGTAGCTTACTACTTACATCATAGCGGTGGGATAGAAAGAGAATCAAACCTGTGATGCAGCTCAGTTGCAAAAGTGCATATCCAGACCCCAATGCATATATGGCAGGCAATGCGTAGCTTACTACTTACATCATAGCGGTGGGATAGAAAGAGAATCAAACCTGTGATGCAGCTCAGTTGCATAAGTGCATATCCAGACCCCAATGCATATATGGCAGGTACGTAGCTTACTACTTACATCATAGCGGTGGGATAGAAAGAGAATCAAACCTGTGATGCAGCTCAGTTGCATAAGTGCATATCCAGACCCCAATGCATATATGGCAGGTACGTAGCTTACTACTTACATCATAGCGGTGGGATAGAAAGAGAATCAAACCTGTGATGCAGCTCAGTTGCAAAAGTGCATATCCAGACCCCAATGCATATATGGCAGGTACGTAGCTTACTACTTACATCATAGCGGTGGGATAGAAAGAGAATCAAACCTGTGATGCAGCTCAGTTGCAAAAGTGCATATCCAGACCCCAATGCATATATGGCAGGTACGTAGCTTACTACTTACATCATAGCGGTGGGATAGAAAGAGAATCAGACCTGTGATGCAGCTCAGTTGCATAAGTGCATATCCAGACCCCAATGCATATATGGCAGGTACGTAGCTTACTACTTACATCATAGCGGTGGGATAGAAAGAGAATCAAACCTGTGATGCAGCTCAGTTGCATAAGTGCATATCCAGACCCCAATGCATATATGGCAGGTACGTAGCTTACTACTTACATCATAGCGGTGGGATAGAAAGAGAATCAAACCTGTGATGCAGCTCAGTTGCAAAAGTGCATATCCAGACCCCAATGCATATATGGCAGGTACGTAGCTTACTACTTACATCATAGCGGTGGGATAGAAAGAGAATCAGACCTGTGATGCAGCTCAGTTGCATAAGTGCATATCCAGACCCCAAAGCATATATGGCAGGTACGCAGCTTACTACTTACATCATAGCGGTGGGATAGAAAGAGAATCAAACCTGTGATGCAGCTCAGTTGCATAAGTGCATATCCAGACCCCAATGCATATATGGCAGGTACGTAGCTTACTACTTACATCATAGCGGTGGGATAGAAAGAGAATCAAACCTGTGATGCAGCTCAGTTGCAAAAGTGCATATCCAGACCCCAATGCATATATGGCAGGTACGTAGCTTACTACTTACATCATAGCGGTGGGATAGAAAGAGAATCAGACCTGTGATGCAGCTCAGTTGCATAAGTGCATATCCAGACCCCAATGCATATATGGCAGGTACGTAAGCTTACTACTTACATCATAGTGTACATTGCGTTAGTTAGTGTTGTAATATATAGGTTGAACTTAAGCTATATTCATTGATATTGTCAGTCTAATTTGATTTTAATGATTTTAGTTATGAGCAATTGGCAATTGATTGACATGCCAAATGAAGTCTGACAGGTCTGATGGTCATGAACTGAAGTAAAATCATCGTCAAAACTTTCTCAATCTTTTTTGTGAGGGAGGCAGGCCCTTATTATTTGTTATTTTGTTTATACACATTGACCATTCGGCGTTTCTTTACTTTAGGGGGTTTTATTCTTACATGTTGATTTTGACTATTTTCAAATGTTTTTTTTAATTGTATTTGAACATCGCACCACTATGCTTCCTGCACCGACATGCTACCAGTACTTGTGCATTGTCTGGCACAGCTATATGCCTCAGTAAGCATGCACATACTGTGCAAAATACTTACCAAGTTAGACAAGAATATGTAAACAAGATTTAATAGACTAGATATCAAACAGCAATTATATAGAGTAAATTACAACATTAAGACCATTAAACATGTTTCCAAATTGGAGGTGAGAAAAGACGATCCTCAGAACACTCTTTGGCTTGCCTTTAAAAATACTTCTGTAGCACGTAGCAATGGCTAAAGAAAGCTCACCTAGATAGGGTGAGGTGGACAGGCCTCAAACACTCTTTGAGGCTTGCCTTTAAAATACTTCTGTAGCATGCAGCAACAGCTAAAGAAACAGCTAGTGTGAGGTGGACAGGCTTCAGCACACTCTTTGGCTTGCCTTTATAAATACTTCTGTGGCATGTAGCAATGGCTAAAAAAGAAAGAGCACCTAGATAGGGCGAGGTGGACAGGCCTCAAATACTCTTTGGCTTGCCTTTAAAATACTTTTGTAGCACGTAGCAATGGCTAAAGAGAGAACACCAAGATAGGGCGAGGTGACAGGCCTCAAACACTCTTTGGCTTGCCTTTAAAATACTGGCTACAGAAAGAGCGCCTAGGGCGAGGTGGACTGGCCTCAGAACAAAATGTAACAAAATCATGCCGATCGTCATGTACACACCAGATAACCAGGGATTTCAATAGTGCACTGTTGGTAAAGCCCTTCTTGAAGAAACATACAATTGCTGGGTTTGCATTTTGAGTTCACCCTAAACTATGATATGATCAACTGTATACAGTGGTCTCATATGGTGACATTCCTATCACCTACAATGATCTGTCATCGTATTACAGCATGTTAGCCACAGATGCAGGAGTACTCCATATTCCAGAAAAATACAGAACTAATTTTCTGGGATTAAAAAAATATTATCCTGTTTTGCAAAATGAAACATAGCTAAATCCTAATCCTTTAGTTAGTCCTAACTGGCAATAAAAGTCAAATTTTAATATTTGGCAAATTTTTGGAAATAAGGGCCAAAAACATGCGTTTTTAGGGTGGTTTTCGTATGCTGTGACAATCAAGCCCAAAGACTTGTATCAAGACTAATTTCAGTTTATGCAGTCTAATTTTTGGAAAAGACATGTTCCATTCTGATAACCGATAATTTAATTAAAGAAACATAAAAAAGTGAAAATTATAGCAAATTTCAGCATATACTCAAGATTTTGAATGCTTAGAGTTAGACTTGTTCCAAGTCTCTTTGATTTTTGTGACTCGATTGTCAGAAAATATGCAGAAAATGCATGTTTTTGGCTCTTTTTTCTAGAAATTAGTAAAATAGTGGATTTTTTCTTTTATTGCCAGTTAGGATTGAGCTATGTTTCATTTTGCAGAACTTGATACTATTTTTTTAATCCCAAAAAATTAGTGCTGTATTTTTCTGGAATAGGGAGTAGGTACCATACCATGGCGAGTTTGGTGGACTGTGATTTCCCCACATGTTGTTATCACTGAACAGCCTTAAAACATTAAAGGAGAGCCAGCATATGGCAGAGACAATATCAAACACAGATAATGATCTGAAAGTTTACCGGTTCGTAAACAAAACTCCAGGTGATGTGGACAGATTAGTGAATGAAAAGTAGGGAATTTGCCATGATCTGCCATTGTATTACAGCATGTTGCCCACAGATGCATGAGTAGGTACCATACCATGGCGAGTTTGGTGGACTGTGATTTCCCCACATGTTGTTATCACTGAACAGCCTTAAAACATTAAAGGAGAGCCAACTTATGGCATAGACAATATTAAACACAGATGATGATCTCAAAATTTGCGGGTTCATAAGCAAAACTCCAGGTGATGTGGATAGATTAGTGAATGAAAATACACCCAGTCATCAGCAAAATTAGGAAGCTTTGTAATCTCAAATTAAGTACTATAAAAGTAATGTGTAAATCATGGGGTTGTCAAGGGGTACTATAATTTTTGATTACAGCAGTGGCAAGCCGTTGACTGGTCAAGACTTGGAAATATCCCTTTCCTGATGAGTTGGATATCAGTTCCACCCAAAACACCCGAGAAGACTTGCAGTCTTGCTAGATACCTGGTCACGGCCGTTGAGTGTAGCAAGCAAGTTATTGTAAGTTTGACATTGTTTTTTAATGTTTTTGCCTCACACTCTGAACTGCTTACCTGAACACTTGAGACCCTGACACAAAGTACAACCATTTTCAAAAAACACTAATTTATTAAGCTTTATATTGGTTTGAATATTATGTTTTTGCACTTAAAGTTGCAGATTTTTTGTTTGTTTTGCGCTATGGTATTATTATATATTATGGTGAATAGGTCAAATTACTGTCATTTATTTATTGTTTCTTTATTATCAAATTTAAATAATTTACTAACGTTTACTCCAATTGGTTCTCACTATAAATTAAATGATTTTTATGTTATTATTTGTAGTAGGAAGAAGCGGGAAGGAAAGCAGGCAGTCCACACATGTCCAATTTGTGGAGAGCAGATTTATACACGCAGATTGGACCTGCACTTGCGAAGTGGAAAACATAAGATGAAGGTAATCACTACTATAATCATAGCAATAACTACGTCTAGTAATTTACTAACGTTTACTCCTATTGGTTCTCACTATCTAGGAGTCTATGAATATTTAAATTAAATGATTTTTATGTTATTATTTGTAGTAGGAAGAGGCGGGAAGGAAAGCAGGCAGTCCACACATGTCCAATTTGTGGAGAGCAGATTTATACCCGCAGATTGGACCTGCACTTGCGCAGCGGAAAACACAAGATGAAGGTAATCACTTCCATAATCATAGCAATAATTAACTACTTTCAACTTGAAAACTGACAATGTGAAGATTTCAATCAAGAAATTTCACATAGGTAATAAAAAGGATTTTTATCCCCCTGATTTTCTTTCAATAATCATGCAGAACTATTTTTCCAACATCAATATAATTGTACTGTTTTACAGAAACAGATCTAGAGAAGTCAAGCTACTTTTATACGGGGATTGTGAATTTATATGCAAATCATATGGTATCCTAGGATACAATGGTAAGTACATGTATATGAATAGAATTATTCATTATCTACAAATATTACATAATTGCTGTAAAATTTTAATTGCAATCACATTAGCGTTACTAATGAAGGAAGGAAATAATGTTAAACACCTTTTAGAAGCAACCAATGAACAGATTGGAAGGTATTGTTACAATGTCCTTGCTTTCATAAATAGTTTCCACGCATTATAGTAACACATACATGTATAGTTATTGAAAACCAGTATCTCTTTCAGGCTGTTACACAGATTACATTCCAACTGCACTGTATACTCCTTGGTTAAAAAAAATCACAATCCTTTCACCTCATTTTGATACAGCCTGCAGTGATGTCATTAGAGTTTGTCACATCGTCAATATGAATCATGACCAACATTTGCACTTCTCTTTCCATTTTTGTTATATTGTGAAATAGCTGAAGTGTGATCCAAATATATATTAGGAACTCAACAACTCAAGCTTTCATGACAATATTGACACTGATATGGTTTCTCTTTGGTAAGAATCAATCATGTGTTTTCAAAGAACTCAACAACTCAAGCTTTCATTACAATATTGACACTGATATGGTTTCTCTTTGGTAAGAATCAATCATGTGTTTTCAAAGAACTCAACAACTCAAGCTTTCATTACAATATTGACACTGATATGGTTTCTCTTTGGTAAGAATCAATCATGTGTTTTCAAAGAACTCAACAACTCAAGCTTTCATTACAATATTGACACTGATATGGTTTCTCTTTGGTAAGAATCAATCATGTGTTTTCAAAGAACTCAACAACTCAAGCTTTCATTACAATATTGACACTGATATGGTTTCTCTTTGGTATGAATCAATCATGTGTTTTCAAGGAACTCAGCAACGCAAGCTTTCATTACAATATTGACATTGATATGGTTTCTCTTTGGTATGAATCAATCATGTGTTTTCAAGGAACTCAGCAACGCAAGCTTTCATTACAATATTGACATTGATATGGTTTCTCTTTGGTATGAATCAATCATGTGTTTTCAAGGAACTCAGCAACGCAAGCTTTCATTACAATATTGACATTGATATGGTTTCTCTTTGGTATGAATCAATCATGTGTTTTCAAGGAACTCAGCAACGCAAGCTTTCATTACAATATTGACATTGATATGGTTTCTCTTTGGTATGAATCAATCATGTGTTTTCAAGGAACTCAGCAACGCAAGCTTTCATTACAATATTGACATTGATATGGTTTCTCTTTGGTATGAATCAATCATGTGTTTTCAAGGAACTCAGCAACGCAAGCTGTCATTACAATATTGACATTGATTGGTTTCTCTTTGGTAAGAATCAATCATGTGTTTTCAAAGAACTCAACAACTGCATCCAGCATGATGGACAGTAATGGCGGCATTTTCTCATCCTGACACACAGCACTGTCGGTGGTCTGCATGTCAGCGTGCTGATTACAACCTTGGAAACAGAGACAACTATTACTGCTGCATTAGAGTTATACAAATCTATACTGCCAGCAAACTGTTTTGGTGCAGATGACCATCAGGACGAACGGTCTTTATGACCGATTTCTGTTTGGCCAAGAGGCGAATACTCAACAGGACATTTCCACCGTCAGTGCTAGTCCTGTGCATTTTCCATGTGCTACAGGCTACATGGCACTAGCTCTGGAACCAACACCACAAAGTTACAAAAGAAGAAAGAGCAAACCATCTTCTTCATATGAAGAAGATGGTCTAAGCAGAGAGTGTGGATCAAGTGCAGGCATTCTATGACAGCACTACAGCTAACGATCCCTAAAAAATGATATTTACCATGGCGGATGACATCAAGAACAATCTTAAACAACGTCTAGTGCAGTGCCAAACAGTGCACACAACAGTTGACATTTGGAAAGATTGAAAGGCATGATAATTTTTTGGCATAACTGCACACATGATGGAGATGGTTGAAGAACAATTTAATCTGTTCTCCGTCACCCTTGCATGTGAAAGATTTATGGGTAGACACACTGCTGCCAGGATTGTTGCAGCATGGAACTCAATCATAGAGCAGTACAACATCAGCAATAAAATTGACAGTAACTATATACATTTATGAGGTTTTCACCTGTATGTGTCATTTCATGTTGTTTCTTGTTACCAATTTGACTGAAGGACTTGTCACAGTAACTACATTTGAGATTTTTTTTCTCCAATATGTATCATTTCATGTTGTTTCTTGTTACAAAATTGATTGAAGGACTTGTCACAGTAACTACATTTCAGAAGTTGTTCTCCTATATGCATCATTTCATGTTGTTTCTTGTTACCAATTTGACTGAAGGACTTGTCACAGTAACTACATTTATGATGTTGTTCTCCTCTATGCATCATTTCATGTTGCTTCTTGTTACCAAATTGACTGAAGGACTTGTCACAGTAACTACATTTCAGAAGTTGTTCTCCTATATGCATCATTTCATGTTGCTTCTTGTTACCAAATTGACTGAAGGACTTGTCACAGTAACTACATTTGATGTTTTTTTCCTATATGCATCATTTCATGTTGCTTCTTGTTACCAAATTGACTGAAGGATTTGTCACAGTAACTACATTTGAGATTTTTTCTCCAATATGTATCATTTCATGTTGTTTCTTGTTACAAAATTGATTGAAGGACTTGTCACAGTAACTACATTTCAGAAGTTGTTCTCCTATATGCATCATTTCATGTTGTTTCTTGTTACCAAATTGACTGAAGGACTTGTCACAGTAACTACATTTATGTTTTTCTCCTATATGAATCATTTCATGTTGTTTCTTGTTACCAAATTGACTGAAGGACTTGTCACAGTAACTACATTTATGTTTTTCTCCTATATGAATCATTTCATGTTGCTTCTTGTTACCAAATTGACTGAAGGACTTGTCACAGTAACTACATTTATGTTTTTCTCCTATATGCATCATTTCATGTTGCTTCTTGTTACCAAATTGACTGAAGGACTTGTCACAGTAACTACATTTATGTTTTTCTCCTATATGCATCATTTCATGTTGTTTCTTGTTACCAAATTGACTGAAGGACTTGTCACAGTAACTACATTAGAGGTTTTTCTCCCATATGCATCATTTCATGTTGTTTCTTGTTACCAAATTGACTGAAGGACTTGTCACAGTAACTACATTTGAGATTTTTTCTCCAATATGTATCATTTCATGTTGTTTCTTGTTACAAAATTGATTGAAGGACTTGTCACAATAACTACATTTATGAGGATTTTCTCCTATATGAATCATTTCATGTTTCTTGTTACCAATTTGACTGAAGGACTTGTCGCAGTAACTACATTTTAGAAGTTTTTCTCCTATACGCCATCATTTCATGTTGTTTCTTGTTACCAAATTAATTGAAGGACTTGTCACAGTAACTACATTTATGAGGTTTTTCTCCTACATGCATCATTTCATGATGTTTTTTGTTACCAAATTCACTGAAGGACTTGTCACAGTAACTACATTTTAGAAGTTTTCTCCTATATGAATCATTTCATGTTGTTTCTTGTTACCAAATTGACTGAAGGACTTGTCACAGTAACTACATTTCAGAAGTTTTCTCCTATATGAATCATTTCATGTTGTTTCTTGTTACCAAATTAATTGAAGGACTTGTCACAGTAACTACATTTATGAGGTTTTTCTCCTACATGCATCATTTTTATGTTTTTTGTTACCAAATTCACTGAAGGACTTGTCACAGTAACTACATTTTAGAAGTTTTCTCCTATATGAATCATTTCATGTTGTTTCTTGTTACCAAATTGACTGAAGGACTTGTCACAGTAACTACATTTCAGAAGTTTCTCCTATATGAATCATTTCATGTTGTTTCTTGTTACCAAATCCACTGAAGGACTTGTCACAATAACTACATTTATGAGGATTTTCTCCCATATGAATCATTTCATGTTGTTTCTTGTTATCAAATCCACTGAAGGACTTGTCGCAGTAACTACATTTATGATGTTTTTCACCTGTATGTGTCAAAGTTGCTACATCATACTTGTCTGCTAATGTATGAATACCACACACATTATCAATAGTCAGTGTTACTGTCCATGTGTACAATAAATGTTCCTCTCCTTCAGATGATTCGCAAAGTGTTATCTTCTTTGCTTCCAATTCTTTCCAGTTTTCACCAATCAGCATAGTCAAGACAAACTTATGTGCAGGAAATACCTGTTTTCCTACTGTCAAAGTCACATCACTGATATCTGCATTGTTGAAATGCTCACCAATGGTGGCAACGATGTGGGTCTTGTGCTCAATTGCACCAGAGAATTGGAAGTTGTGCCGCATCTTTTGAAGGCACATGGAAGAACTGGAGTTTTGTCATCACACTAAATGACAAGAAATTTATTGGAAAGCAACATCCGATAAGGGGATTATTGCATTACATCTGTCAAAATTCTAGTTGAATTATGGTGACAATACTACACATAGTCAGTAGTCGAATTTTTTTCTGCTTGTCTAATACAGTTAACAAAGGAGAGCACCCTACCACTTCTGAAAAAAATGGCAGAGGATGGAATGGGAGAGTGGTTCGAGGATGGACCATCAAATGTGGCCTAGTTAAAGCAGCAAGCCATGCATCAGGCAGTGGAAGTAACGATCAAGAAACGAGACATACCATGCCAGAGAGCTTGGCACTGATATTATTGACATCACACTTAGTCTCTTTTGACGGAACATGGAAGAACCGGGTCTGTCATCACACCAAAAACCTCAGGGAAAACAAACACTAAAGGAAAGTATAGCAATTGTGTGGAAACAAGACATACCATGCCAGAGAGCTTGGCAATGATATTATTGACATCACACTTGCAGTCTCTTTTGACGGAACATGGAAGAACCCCGGGGGTGCCACTGTAATGGTGAAGGGGGGTATCAGGCGCGTCCGTGGACTTACAAAAAGCACCCTAAACAAGTATTGCTGAGACTGAAATTTGCACCCCTAAACAAGTATAAGTAGCGTGATTTGCTACCCTAAACAAGTAGTTGTCTTTTCTCTACCCCTAAACAATTGATGCAATTATTACCCTAAACAACATTAAGAAACAGGTGCTTTTAACCATAAAATAAGTAAGGAGCTGTTGCCTTGGTCAATTTTGGAAATAACTTGAAAAGCTTGAACATGTTGAATGTAAAAGTGTCAACTTCAAAGGTTCATAACTTGAAAACTGAGCCCCCTCCGTACATATGAACTGTATCAAGAGATAGAGCTCTTTAAAATAAAGCTTTTCTGAAAAAATTGGACAGAGCTCTGCCGTCTGACAGAGAAATTTAAGGTTTCTTAGAGCTTGCTTTTTAATCACAAGTCACTTGTTCACAGAGCTTACCTATAGTACTAGTAGTAGCCTCCATTAAAACAATAGTTTAAGGATGCACAACTATGTTTTCTCAAAATTTGAGTTGGCAAAATCCCTAAAAAAGTAAGTCCTAAATTTATTAATTTATTCAATTTGGCAACTGGCTAAATTGCGAAAAAACAAACAACCAGGTTTATATTTTGGAGTTAATAGGACATCAGTAAAGTGGTCAAACATCGTTTTTTGGTATTTATCAATTATTAATTTAAATGAATAGGACTGGCAACCCACTAATTTCAGAAAATCATTGATCAATACATCATTAAAACAGTCAAGTGTCAATGTCAATTAGAATACTATGATAAGCAGTTGTCTATGCATGGTTAAAGAAAATATATTAATTTGCCCGTGCTGCAGTACCATGAGAAAGTCACGACAAAACAAAGTCGAAAACCATCTTGTAGGCTTATTCTTTTGCACAAATAGACCTAAATAGTTAACTTAACTAAATACCTTCAGAAGACAAAACATGTGTAGCAGTTAGATAGATAAAAAATATTAATGTGCATGAAAAATCAGCAAGTTGGAAGAAAATCATTTCGGAAACCATCTTGTAGGCCTATATAGTTTTTTTAATGTGCATGCATCATGCGAAAGTCGGGAGAAAAACAAAGTACGAAACCATCTTGTAGGCTTATTTTTTTGCACCGATAAAGCTAAATAGTTAACTAAATACCTTCAGAAGACATAGCATTAGATGGTTGAGTAAAATATTAATGTGCATGAAAAATCAGCAAGTCGGAAGAACATTATTTCGGAAACCATCTTGTAGGCCTAGCCATATAATTTTTTAATGTGCATGCATCATGCGAAAGTCGGGAGAATAACGTAGTCGGAAACCATCTTGTAGGCTTATTCTTTTGCACCACTAGAGCTAAATTGTTAACTGAATACCTTCAGAAGACATAGTATTAGATGGTTATTAAAATATTAATTTGCCGGAGAAAATTATCATTCGGAAACCAATTGTTGTAGGCTACAACAAGATGATTTCCGTAGGCCTATTAAATATTTTTTAATGTGCATGCATCAACGAAAGTCGGGAGAAAAATGATGTAGGCCCTATATTTTTGCCAGTTTGGTATGGGTTAAGTGTCTAGCGTCGAAAGAATTGAGTCCGTTGGCAAAACCAAGGGGCAAAACCTACCCTAAGTACGTAAGAGCTCAAAAAACATACCCTTTTACACCAATTTTACATGGATTTGATACCCTATTCGCGTAACGCACGTAACGTGCCCTAGTCTGAAAAAATACCCTTTTTACTTGAATTTACGGACGCGCCTGATACCCCCCCCTTCACCATTCGAGTGGCCCCCCCGGGGGAAGAACCGGGGTCTGTCATCACACCAAAAACCTCAGGGAAAACAAACACTAAAGGAAAGTATAGCAATTGTGTGGAAACAAGACATACCATGCCAGAGAGCTTGGCAATGATATTATTGACATCACACTTACAGTCTCTTTTGACGGAACATGGAAGAACCGGGGTCTGTCATCACACCAAAAACCTCAGGGAAAACAAACACTAAAGGAAAGTATAGCAATTGCGTGGAAACGAGACATACCATGCCAGAGAGCTTGGCACTGATATTATTGACATCACACTTGCAGTCTCTTTTGACGGAACATGGAAGAACCGGGGTCTGTCATCACACCAAAAACCTCAGGGAAAACAAACACTAAAGGAAAGTATAGCAATTGTGCGGAAACGAGACGTACCATGCCAGAGAGCTTGGCAATGATATTATTGACATCACACTTGCAGTCTCTTTTGACGGAACATGGAAGAACCAGGGTCTGTCATCACACCAAAAACCTCAGGGAAAACAAACACTAAAGGAAAGTATAGCAATTGTGTGGAAACAAGACATACCATGCCAGAGAGCTTGGCAATGATATTATTGACATCACACTTACAGTCTCTTTTGACGGAACATGGAAGAACCGGGGTCTGTCATCACACCAAAAACCTCAGGGAAAACAAACACTAAAGGAAAGTATAGCAATTGTGTGGAAACAAGACATACCATGCCAGAGAGCTTGGCAATGATATTATTGACATCACACTTACAGTCTCTTTTGACGGAACATGGAAGAACCGGGGTCTGTCATCACACCAAAAACCTCAGGGAAAACAAACACCAAAGGAAAGTATAGCAATTGTGTGGAAACGAGACATACCATGCCAGAGAGCTTGGCACTGATATTATTGACATCACACTTGCAGTCTCTTTTGACGGAACATGGAAAAACCGGGGTCTGTCATCTCACCAAAAACCACAGGGAAAACAAACACTAAAGGAAAGTATAGCAATTGTGCGGAAACGAGACATACCATGCCAGAGAGCTTGGCAATGATATTATTGACATCACACTTACAGTCTCTTTTGACGGAACATGGAAGAACCGGGGTCTGTCATCTCACCAAAAACCTCAGGGAAAACAAACACTAAAGGAAAGTATAGCAATTGTGCGGAAACGAGACGTACCATGCCAGAGAGCTTGGCAATGATATTATTAGGGGGAGCACGCATTGCTGTTCGCACTGTCAGCATTCCATGCACACACAAAATTCAAGTCGAAGGTACAAAATACCCATTTTAAATTTGCAATAAAAAAAAAACGGTTTGGTTTACAAAGTCCAGCTTTTGGAAATCAACTCACCACTAAATGAAGCTATTATTCCTTATTTATTGTCATCATAGGGGCTGTAGTTTCATATTTGTAGCTTGATAAGTTTGGGTAATATTTTGGAGATCGCCCTACGCGAACCTGTGCAATGCATTGTGCATAGGACTATTTCAACAGCTGTGCCGTGATCGCAGTGAATCCACTCCAACATCACACTTTCAGTGTGCTGCCCGACTTGGTGCCAATATCTTGAGACTTCCGGGTTGCGATTTTTTTTCCACGACAAGGATGCGTAATAGGACTCTCATACACAGTTATATAGTATACGCTCCACATAGTTGAGTGACCACCACTGCACGCACAGTACTTGTACAAGAGACTCACCACGATGCTCACAGCAATACTAGTGGAGAATATCCCATGCGCTACCACGTATCAACATCGCAAATTACTGTGACTTGTAATACAAGTTGTATGTGTATTAGTATCATCACACACACCCACAGGCCGAAGCATTTTGTGTATGTACTTTGAAAATTAAATGAGGTTTTTATTTAGATCATTCTTAAAATGTTTCCGTTAAATATTTCATAATACCAGGGCCTATGTCTCTACAATCTTGATAAGATTTAATGTGGTGGTATTCTTCCAGTTAGTCTTCCAGTAATACTTTTGAGATACATGTACATGTAGCTATAGGACGTTGTTGTTGTGATTGTTGGGGTGAACCTACATGTTTGGTATCGCTGTTGTGATTGTTGGGGTGTACCTACATGTTTGGTAATGTCAATAAATAAACTCAACTTAACTCAACAGGTTGAAGACCCAGTTGAAGAACGAAGGGAAAGAACGAATATGGATAAATGTAAATATAATTGAGTTTAATATAAATAGTAATACATGCATGGTCACAAGTTCTATGGCTCCAGTATTTACATCAAAACAGCATTTATCATGGTTGCTGTTTTGATCGCAGTATACACAAGTCTGCACTGCAGCACGCATAGATGAAGTTGGGATGATTTTTCTTGCAACTTTTCCCAAAAATATTACAAATACTTCCAGATTTTTAGTTAACCTTTTGATTTCACATTATATAGGATCAATGTTAGCTCTCTTTAGCAATACAATTATTAAATATAAATGTGTTGAGTATTAAATCGCATAAGAGTGTTGTGACTATT
Source organism: Amphiura filiformis (assembly GCF_039555335.1). Classification (NCBI taxonomy): domain Eukaryota; kingdom Metazoa; phylum Echinodermata; class Ophiuroidea; order Amphilepidida; family Amphiuridae; genus Amphiura; species Amphiura filiformis. Next base: position 43,810 of record NW_027305538.1, read on the forward strand.
TATATAAATAAATAGACATTCTTACATGCGGTCAGCGTGGTTCCCCTTCACTTGCACTATAATACCACTGCATGGTATCGTTGTGAGCATGGTGAGTCTCTTATACGAATACTATGCGTACAGTGGTGGTCACTCAACTATGTAGAGCGTATACTATATACCTGTGTATGAGAGTCCTAATACGCATCCTTGTCGTGGAAAAAAAAATCGCTTCCGGGTTGGCAGTGTTTCTAGAAAGGGGGGTGAGGGCTTTTTGGTGAACTTCTTTTTTTCTTCATACGACATCTGAGTCCAAAGTTATAATCAAATGAAAAGTTCAGGCTTTATTTAGTAAATGTTCTGGAAAAGTAAAAAAAATCTTGTTTATATCATTTTAAAGCTTGAAATGTGATTAATTTAATGCACCTGTTTTCAATAATAATCAAACACTGGCACCAAGTCGGGCAACGACCTTTTCCAACGCAACCCATGCACACATGTGAAAATGGATACTCGCTGCAGGCAGCCTGAGGCGATGAAACTTTGCCCTAGTTTCAACTGGAAAAATCATGTTACCAAGCTACTGGGACAACAGAAGAACAAGTTATTGACCTGATAGAAAAGAATGAAGTTCCAGGTACAGTCTAAATGTATTTTCATTTGATTATATTATATTTAGTGGTCAAACTATTTATGTGTATTCGTTGTGGATGAAATCTTCATCATCAAAATTGAGTAGCACTTTTTTTTTTTTTTTTTTCCATCGTTAATTTTGCAGATTTTCGAAAGATTAAACACATTAATTTGTTATTTCCTTATTTCATTGAAGTATATAGACAAAAGTCAAAATGAAAATGCAAGCTTATAGTGACATTTTGTTGAGAAAATTACCCGTTTCAAAATAATGTTCATGAAAGTCAAAATGAGTTCATCATCTTGGAATGTGTTGACAAGGCCAAGCAATCCTTTCCAGAATTTTCTCACACAAGCAGAGGCACGCTGCTCTTATGGGCGATACCATTATTTGAAGGGGTTAATATTAAAATGTTGTTTTTAAATTGAACTACTTTTAGTTTAAATCCTCTTAAACATGTAATTTAAATCCTTCATTATTGGTGAAGTTTTATCCTTTTATTGAAATGATGAATTGAAATAAATATTTACAGCAATGAAATAGGTCGAAATGGTTTTTTTCTTGGTTGATGCTTGAAAACCACCCCCATATGATACTTTGGTATACATATACAAAACTTCATTCAGGAGGATGTTGGACAGTGTAGTGGCTTATCAGCATGTTTTGGTGAATGAAATAATAATAAATACATGACTAATTCTGTAAATACAAATAAATAAGTTAAAATGTATCAATGAACTATACAATGAATTAAAACACATACAAATAATTAAACAAAAATAAAATAGGCCTAATGTAAATTAAATAAATTATTAATTTCAAATAATTATAATGATGAAATTGGTGTAAAAAATTAAAAAGAAAATTAAATAAATATGAACAAAATTAAATAAATAATAAAAATAATTAAATAAGGCCAATTAAAAATAATTCTTGGTTTCTGGTAACACCACCATAAAAAAAAATTGTCTGAAAATTAAATAGGCCTAAATAATAAAAAATATTTGATAAAGGCTAAATAAAAACTAATTGTACATGTTGATGATCCATGGTTTATTTTACTAGACCACTTTTATTATGTTTTATTTATTTGCAGCTTCATTCAAGATTTCTGAGGCTACTGTTACATATGCGTGGGTATATATCATCAGCAATGTTCATCGACAGCGAGGAGAAACTTTATCAAGGTGTCTTCCCAAAAGCTTGTCTCCACTTGATGCATCCATTGTCGTTCCATCCAGAATGACATCATTACTGGCCAAAACCAAAAGACTTGCTGAAGCTTGTGAAAATGATGAAGATGTCTTGTCCAAGCTTCATGTGCCAGCTAAGCAACTCTATCCTTCTTCACAAGTATTCATAGGTGATGAATGTCAGCGAGTTGGAATAGATGCGAACAGTTTGAAAACTGTGTTCGACCCGAGCCCAAAGTTAACATCTATGATGGTATATGAGCTGGAGATTTACCGAACAAAGCAAGGATTACCAAGAAATGTTCTTATCAAGTGGCTTTCCAACATTATTGGAGTGCAGCGTCTCTCTACAATCGCTGAAGATGCCCTTATTGGGGCAGTTGTCTCCATTAAGACTAAAAAGAATGAAGCAGATCACCACCGAAATGCAACAACTCTGATGGAAATGCGTCAACAGGAATTTGTTTTTCCCGGTGAAAGAGTGAAGCCTGAAACTGATGTTTTGACAACAGTAACAAAGCAGCTGACAGCAAGCAAAAAAACAGTTTCAAAGTTGCAAAAAGACTTGAAACAAACAACATCACAATTAAAAAGAACATTGACTGAAGGGGAGAAAACAGCAAAACGTGTTAGAGCACAGGAGACGGTCGAGAAAGAACATGCAAACTGTAAACAGCTGGAGAAATCACTGCAAGAGAAGAGCGAAAGGTTGACACAAAAAGAGAAGGAAATTGACAGCTACTGTAAGCCATACAATGTAAAGCGCCGAGAAAAAACATCAAAGAAGAACATAGCGGACAAAGAACAGAAAATTCAAGATCAAAATGCAAAAATTTCATCTCTTGAGCAGGATATTTCTAAGCATAAAGATAATGAAAAGCAAATGTCTTCAAGGATAAAAAATATGCGTCAGTCAAGGGGGTACTACGTGCAAAAAACGTCAGCCCTTCAGAAAAGTGAAGAAGTTATCAGTAGCCAAGAAAATGAAAAACTCAAAAAAAAGTCAAACAAATAACAGCAGAAAAGCAAGAACTGAAAAGACAATTAGATTATTTGGCAGATGAATTAGAAGACTTACGGGAACGAAACAAACCTCATCTTAGAGAAGAAAATGGTGAAATATCAAATGCAGTATGGGAATGTTACGTGCGCCTTATGGCACTAGGAGTTAGTGCTAAGAACATGTCCAAAGTCATTGAAGCTGTTCTGACTATTATTTGTAACTTTGAAATCCAGGCAGATGATTTGCCAAAAGCAACTTCATGCAGGAAGGTTCCAATGCTGGCAAATGCTTTGTTTAGGTACATATATATGCAAATTAAGTTATTTTTCGAAGGGCATAGCCTATTTCTAACATTTCCAAGTGAGATACTGTTATTTTGACATCAGAAATGAAAAGAGCACCCCAAAAAACCCCTATACAGGGGGGTTTATGGCATTTTGAGCTTCCGAAAGGGGTCAAATTTGAGTTCGCATATTTAATTAGCAATACTTAGTCATTTTTCGCACGCGCCGATTTGCGACGGATGGTGATTTTCACGTTTTTTTCCATTTTTGGAGTTTTATATTTCAAAACGAAGTAAAGAGTATGCTTTTACTATTTTTTGCATAAAACTTATGTAATAGAGCACATTTAAACTAAACATGGGCATAAGAAACTCTAAAATCAGAATTTACAGCTCCGTAAAGATGCTATTTCGTGGAAACTTTAAATGGTCATAACTCGAAAAGTATTTGTCGGATTCGATCCGTTTTTTTGCTATCTTCATCTTTTTAAAGTAGTTTTTGAAAAACTTGGAATTAATTAAATTTGTTATCATGACAAAAGTGGTGTGACCCCCCTAAATTATTATTGACATTACACTAATACACTTACAGTTTCTTTTGACGGAACATGGATTAAGTAAGGATAGGAGGATACAAGTCACCGTATGGAGTAGGATTTGTTGTTGAATTTGAGACAGGACTATGAGGTACATGTGAAATCAAAATTATGATGGTCAACGCCCTCAATTTAGTGCTTAGTATAGTCCGTAAGCCTCCCACGATGCAGCAAAGGAATCTATGTGTTTTTTGAATGGGTAGTAGTTTTTGTTTATACTTTCTATATATCACATCAAACTGTCCAGTGATATTCAAAGCAGCAGATATGAAGATCCTCTTGAATATGCCCATGAACAGTGTGCTGGATATCAGAACCTTCTTACAAAACCACAACATTGATATTATTCCAAGTGATGGCAAAATATATGAAGCCTTAAATGGCAAGTGATATTACTCCTTCACGATTTATTTTTCCCATTTGAAGGTTAGCACTCATGATCTGTACTTTATTTTACCTATATTGTTGAGAAAGAGTGTGAAAGGCAGCGCCTCGCTGAGGCTCTAGTATTCAAACGGGTAGGAAAGGAGCAAGAGTTTAAACATTCAGAAAAAGCGTTATCACACATTCGGTCCTCTGAGAACAATCTCGATACTCTGAATGTGAACGTGTGAAATGAAGAGACACCATAAAGAAAATAAAGGTCCACCAGAAACTCATTAGATTAGATGCCATAACACCCATGTCACAGAAGCTTCCAAGGGGGACCGATATGTTTGAGATCCAGAATACAGTTGCCCAAACTATGAGCAAGAACAAGGACAAGAAAAGGCTTCAAACCCTTCAAAACAGGGCTGCAAGAATCATGTTCAGGCTTATAAAGAGACATGCATAGCATGTATTGTGCCAATTAATTAATGTTGTGCAATTTATGTGGTGCAAAATGTGGGTTAATCAAGCCTTTTTGGCAGAAAATCTTTAAGAGCCATTTATCATGTTTATGGAAATATATATTATCATGGTGCCAAATTATTAAGATGTAGGCTGATGCGACTATTTGTTATATTTGCGTTATCATTTTCAGATTATGGATTGCAAACGTGAAGTAAAGATGCCTTGCTGGTTCATCATTTGTTTGTTTCTGGTTTTTTTTACTTGTAATTTTCATTTTGCTTGCAGAGATATTTCATTTTTGAGGTAAGCAATGTGCATTTAAATTGGGGGTTTCAAAAAAATTGGTAACATTGGATTCATCTAAAAACAATAAACAAAGTACCAGTCTTGGTACTGGTTTCAAGAAGTTGGATTTTATAATATACCATTTACAGATTTGCTTATCTCCGAAATTCTATCCATCGGGAATGTTAAAAAGGCAAAAACCAATTAAGAGATGCTAACTTGGGTCAACCAAAAAAACTTTGGAAGTACCTAAAAATCTTGGTTATAACCCCAAATCAAAGTCCGAAGCTAAAATTGTGCTCAATGTTGATGGAACTTTACAATCTGATACTCACACTACCATCATGTCAGCAAGTTTTTTACAAGTGTTCCAATGATTTGACTAACAAATTACCCCATGTAAGCAGTGATTACGGAATTGCGTCAGACTCTTTTGAGAGGTTTTACCGAGTAAAGGTGTTAAACATTGAAAATAATCCATTTGTTTCCCATAGAGGTGTACATTCATTCATGGCAGAGGTTATCTTGTAGCAGGATCATATGTTTAAGAGTTCCTCGGCATAATAGAAAAGGAGGGCAATTCCATGGAGAATTCAACAAATTTATTGGAAACAAGATTCAGCAGGCATATCAGGATACAAGAGAAAATTATGCTGACAACGAAAACTGACGAGATATTTTGACTGCAGTTATGACAAAATTAACACAGACAAGTTACATCAAGTGCACAACAAGCACCCAGTCATGGCAGTTAGAGACCATTTCCCCAAGATGTTGCACAAGTTTTCCCGATTAAAAATGGATTGTCACGTTGTGCGAAATGACAGACGACAGACAAACTCACAACAGAAGATTTTTACAAAAAGACTTGTTCAACAGGAAGAAGGGAACGTTATTTCGACAGAGCACCAGGCAGTGGTGCTCGGTTGAAATCCAATGAGTTTCCTGAATGGGCCAGTCTTATTGACATGGCATTAGGTGAAGGAGCAAATTAATAAGTGTAAAGTTTATCACAGACAAGTGCACAACAAGCGTCCAGTCATGGCAGTTAGAGACAATTCCCCAAGATGTTGCACAAGTTTTCCAGATTTAAAAAAATGGATTGTCATGTTGTGCGAAACGACAAACTCACAACAGAAGATTTTTACAAAAAGACTGTTCATCAGGAAGAAGGGAACGTTATTGCGACAGAGCACCAGGCAGTGGTGCTCGGTTGAAATCCAATGAGTTTCCTGAATGGGCCAGTCTTATTGACATGGCATTAGGTGAAGGAGCAAATTAACAAGTGTAAAGTTCGTCACAGACAAGTGCACAACAAGCGTCCAGTCGAGGCAGTTAGAGACAATTCCCCAAGATGTTGCACAAGTTTTCCAGATTAAAAATGGATTGTCACATCGTGCGAAATAACAGACTGCAGACAAACTCACGACAGAAGATTTTTACAAAAAGACTTCAACAGGAAGAAGGGAATGTTATTTCGACAGAGAGCACCAGGCAGTGGTGCTCGGTTGAAATCCAATGAGTTTCCTGAATGGGTCAGTCTTATTGACATGGCATTTGGCGATGGAGCAGAGATTCATCCTAAGCTAATGAGCAGCTGACGGAGCCAGGATTATGCGGCAGGCAAGAGAAATTGTATTGAGTTTAGCATACAGTATATCACTTCCAACATACAGTATATCACTTTCTACTTGCTTTACCTACACACAGAATTACAAGTCTTACATATCAAGCTAAGCGACATAATAGCAATTTACCAGGAGTTAATGCATATGTAGCTCTCCGTCCATTGCCTCGAATTGAGATTCAGCAAGGTTGCCAAGCTGCATTACAGTACAGCAAATGTTGCTTATTATATGGATACAGCACACAGCAAATCACACGGCACTCTGATCGATGCTAAAGATGCAAAGGTCATTGTATGTGCTGACCCTTCCTCAGCTTGACATACATTTCTGAAACACAGCAACACATGAACTGACTGTTTTATATTAGAGGATAATGCTCCATCAGAAGCACCCAATAATATAGCAGTGAAAATGTGCATGGCAAGATAGTGAATGTGTTGGGAATTAACTCCGCGTATACAGGCGTCATACGCTGCGCACCATAGGTTATTTATTTTTGTCTTTAGACATCCTTTGGCAACCAACAGAAATGTAACCTCATTCCTCCTCTGTCCTTCGTGACCCCCCAAAAAATATTGAACATTTCAACGAGCTACATGAAACTGAAATCAGGAGTCAACTTGTGTACAATTGTTTAATGTAGACCTACCTACTGCAGTCTTAAACATATTGAACTTAAACTGGATTGAAATTAAACGACCAACTACTCTCCTTTTTAAGAAAAAAATCAATGCCACATCAGTGACCATCTCTTATACGGCACCAATAGATGACGGTGGTGCTCCTATCACCAACTACATCATAGTGAAGCAGGAGCTCTTCTACAGATTCAGAATGGCTGCTGAGAATAAGGCAGGTGTGGGTAAACCTAGTGGAGCTTCCAAGCTGGTGATTCCAAAACCACCATATGGTGAGCTGTGTAGGTCTAGTATTAATTCAGTTGTCGTTTGCATATAGCTATTGTATTAATACTACAAATTTTAACTGGGTACTTATCAGACCACTTTATACAGTCCAGATTCAATCAGCAGAATCAAGTTCACATTGGGAAATTATATATACATGTACTTTACATGGTAAAATATCTTCAGCTTCATTTTGAATTCAACGATTTCTTGGAGAAATAAAACATAATTATTGTTTCACTATTTGGATTATGTCTATGTAATATGAAATGAACTTTTAATTTAACGATTTTCTGGAGAAAATACAATTATTATTATTTCACTGATTGGATTATGTCTACGCAATATGGAATGAACTTTTTCATTTGAATTATCAATCTGTATGTGAATAATTATCGTGAACTTTGACCATATCATTATGTATATGAGATAAAATTATTATAAATATATAACATTTTATTCTTGTCATTATATTGCTGTTGAATCTAGTACTTATGCTTCAGGTGTTATCATCTATTATTGAACTTAGTCACTAACTGTAACATTTGAGGAAAAAGACAACACAACACAATCTTCGCATGAAACGAACTGGCCAATTCAATCAACTCATTGTGGAAATTAAGGATTCCAAGATGTGTAATATTTGTGGGGGGTGCTACGCCCTAAGTGGTATTAGCAACTGAGCACAGCTCAATTGGCCCTTATATCAAATGCCAAGTTATCCAGACAGATTTAAAAAAAGACATTGACACATTAAGCAGACAATACAAATTGAAACTGCAAATAGTGTTTGGCAATTGATGACAGCCTCATCGCTAATGACGAAAAGCGACAGCAGTACATGAGAGAGATGTCAAATGTCCTTACATTAAACTATTTGTGAAAAATATGTCAGATAGATTTGTTGGTACCAAAGTGATAGCTGCATTTGCATGCTTTTTAGAAACCTCAAATTACACAGAATCCCAACAAACAAGTGCAACACAGAAGCAGCTTTCTGCGAGCTGAAACAACAGTTTGGACTTAACGGTTTTTAGGACAACCAGAGCCCAGTACAGCCCCCACAGTATAACTGCTACGTTGTCGGTAATAGAAATTGCGGCCACTATTATGCTTGTGTAGGGAAAGATTTGGCAGATCTATACAATTTTATCCATTATGCACATGCTTAAAGAACAAATGGTTCTTCATTTGCTAACATTGGCCAACATGTTCCCCAATCTGGTATCTCTTGCCAAGACGCCCAAGGTGCAACTGCCACACACAGCAGATTCCGAAAGAGATTTTTCAAAATATGGGTCTAATAAAATTTGACATTCACAAATAGAATAGGAGAGGATACCTTTGATTATTTAATGAGATTGCAATTAGAGGGCTCAACCCCTGAATCATTCCCATATACTGAAGCAGTGCGGATTTGGGACAGCAATAAAGTTTGCTTTATATACAGGGTGTCCCAGAATGATTTATACCGTCTTTGAACAAAATATCAAAAATATATAGTCAACAGTGTATCTAATTTTAATAAGTGCAATACAATGCCACACATGTCTCCTACTTATTCTGTGACTTTCATGGAAATAGCTTGATTCGATTTGGCGTGACATTGCTATTACTGAAAATGGACGAAAACTGCATGTGCGTAATTTGCAGTGCAAAGGCATCATAACACATGGATCCTTTATTACCATCGTCCAGCCGCACTTTGCAATATATCAGAGAAATCCTACATTGTTTGATAGGAAATACACCAAATATGGCACAGATGTAGAGCTTACAATGCTGAATAATTCTTGATATGGGATTAAGTGAAACATTTCAATATGACATCAGATATTTAGGTTGAAAAACATACTTTTTATATGATTTTTACCACAATTTTTACCCAAAAATGTCATTATTACAGAGGATATAACTTCCTCAAGGATCCTCTGCATTAAATTTTAATATTCTTTGTTACGTAGCTGTGGGTTTGCCCATATACTGTGGACATAAATGCATGCTGTGACACTAAGGACGGACCTTCTCTATACTCATGAAAAATCCATCTCTGCCGGCATTTCAAATGATGAAACTCACACACCTCAATAATTGCCTTCAAAACTGCCGCCAAAGAAAGAATAGTTTAAGGTCACTCAAGCGTAGCAAATACTTTATTCTATACAATGATTGCTTCGTAACATCATAAATAAACGATATATATCAACTATTTAGTAGAAGTAAGAACAGGACACAGCAATATACTGCATAACATTACTTTGTGCTGAACGATTAGTAATTTTACAGATTTTCAAAATAGGTTGCTTTTGTCAAAACTTGTAATTCATCATTTTTACGCAATCCTCTCTAACTTCTACTAGAAACGTCCAATTTCTAAAATCTAAAAAATCTGAGAAAGCTAAATATATATAGAACTTATAATGCAAAACAATATGACCAATAGAAATGCAGTTCATACCTAAAAAAATCCATCTTTCTCGGTATAAATCATTCTGGGACACCCTGTATTTTGAACAAATCATGTATAACAATATCATGATTATGAACATTATTCAATAAACATTAACCTCCTGGTAACTACTTGTCATCTAACAGCATTTCCAATTGGTTGATAACTTGAAATGCTTATTTCAATTGCCAATTGTGACTACGCTTTAAATTCTTTATGGTCAAACTTGCATTTGCAGATGATCTTATTAATACCCTCCTTGATTGGTTCAAAATTGGACACAATATTCATTTTGGCCAATCGGCAGGTTGTTCTCATGGGGTTAACATACAATAGGTGACAATTAATTGACATCTTCAGGTTGACGAAGGACTACAGAAAACTTCCTACAACTACATGCAACCAATATGAAACTATCTGAACAATGCTTCCTCAAACTCAGATAAGGTTTGATTTAAGATTTCAATCAAGCTATGAATGTTCTTCTTTTGGAACAAATCATATATGTGCTTTGCACAAAACATAAAGTAGACTTTTGTGACATGTCAAAATTTATCAGACATTCCGATCTCTGCAACACCCCCTCTATGCAACTGCCATGATCACAAAATGACTATTTGTACCCTGTAGAGCATAAAAGAAAATAAATCAGTGACTACAAAAAGTTCACTTTTACCTGTAAATCTATTTTAGCATTACATAGAATGTAGCAACTGCTGAGAACAATGCATAAAATTAACCCCGGAAAAAAAAAAAAAGTGGATTAAATTTACGGGTAGGTATATTACACAGGCCTGTGAGTGGGCTTTTAAAAAAAGCGGAAAATTTACCTACCAAACTACAGAACAAATTCAATGCTATTCCGTGCGTATTTCACCAGCAATAAATTACATTGTATGGCAGCCATGATGTATCCTTTCTTAATTCCATGCTTTTTATGAAACCCAATGTGAAACTTCTGATGGATGGTTTGGATTGTAAATCACTTACGAACAATCACTTATTTCGTATTTCCCCACAGCGACCACGACGCCATTTTGAACATCATTCCGATGGACGCAGTTCCAAAACAAACGTATTACACAATGAGTACGGACAAGGAATCAAAGAATATCTGCGTTTCATGACCCGGGTTCATGACCTTTCAAACATCGTTAATCTTATTTCCAGTAGTTTTATTGCAACACGTAATGCTATCAGAAGTACACAGACACTATTTTGATTTTTGATGTTTTAAAAAAGCTGAAATTGAAATCGGTCAGAAAAATGAAAAAAAAAAAAAAGCGGATTTTCGCTCTGTAGCGGAGATTTCACAGGCCTGATTAAACAAATGGGCTATACGTTTCCTAATCAGGTATGCCACCTTCACATTTTATACATATTGTTCTTTAGGCTATTAGTGTTAGATGGGTGGCATACCATTTAGTACAAGTGATCCCTGAAAATTGATTTCATCTAACATGAATTTATAGTATACCAAGATTGCTTTTCACAACGGGAATGTCGTCACATGTGCTTTGTATACCTTCAGTCATGTTGTATTACTAACAACCCATCAATTTTGCACAAATTTGTCTCAAATTCTGAATTTTAAAAAGTTCCAATATAAAATGCATCGAAAAAGTAACTGCTTTATCTTTTGAACTTGCAATAGGCGAAATCTATTTCGCTTTTCTTACTGTGTCCATCAAGAGGTACTAATTTACAGTCATAAAAGCACTAGTCAGGTCACATAATCATAAATACACAAAGTGTACCCTACATTGGTGCTGCTCACAACTGCATGTACTTACACCATTCCATCAATATTTAGAGTCAGGCCTGGATAAAATGAAAATTTCCCTGCAAGATGGTCAAAATTTCCCTTCAAAAAGCTCTTTATGTATTTTTTGTTTAAAGACCTTAATTTCCCTCCAAACTTCAAAATTTCCTGGGAAGGAGCTTCCCACTTTCCACATTTTTCCAAGCATGTTTAGAGTCTTGACTATATTTTCCATGTCTTTTAAAATGATCTTTCGTTAGGCAAACAACAAGCGCAAGGTTTGATAGACACAGTTGATAAAACGATTAGCCTTCATAAATATGCAAGAATTCTCATATTATGAGCTCAACGGAGTCGTTGTTAAAGCAACCTTCATGTTTTGCAGTATGCAAATGATACCATTTTCTCTAAGTACAATGGATGAAACAATTCTAGCATGCAAGCATCCATCTTCATGTGCTCTGACGACTTACTGTTGATGTAATGTATCAGCTTCATGTCCAACAATGTTATCTTACCTTACTCTTTCATGCAATCCACATATCATCTGAATCCCTGTAAATGCTGCCATACATGGTTCATATTGCAACATACTTTGAAGGTAATTTACTCTAACTATACTTTGTTCTATTCATAAATGGCAATTTTTTATTTTTTTACTGTGTGTGTGCATCAATAAAGTCTCAACTTACGCTTGTGTAAATTCTCATACGCACTTGCCAGTCAGGCATTACACAAAGTGCAACTAGCGTAGCCGTAGGTGCTCCACCCTACTGTATGCACACCCGTCTATATCAATCAACAATGTTGCGAGTCTTGCCATTTACAAGTCAAACAAAGTATACATTACAAGCAGGGTTCCCACAGACTTCCAATTTTATAACTCCATGGCTTGAGCACCTCACTAACCTTTATTACCTCCAACTTATATGAAATTTCGAAAAAAAATTTCTTTTCCAAATTTGCATTTTCACTTTGCATGACTTCTGACCTCTCAGTGGAATCTACATAAAATCACTATTCAAGGACTTATCCATGGATTTTGCCATATTTCAATATACCACACCTTTTCAAGAGTCTGTAGAAACCCTGAATAGATTTTGTATGCTCCTGGTCAAAAAAAAAAACCCTCCTTGATTTCTCTTTGGAGTTCAGTGTCACAATGGCATGGTGTCACATCTATGTTTATTTCTTTCAAGCGAAGTATACAACTCGCATTGAAAAAAGATGAAATTGTTCACTTTTAATTCACTAAATATCATCAACATATTTTAGAGGAAAATGAGAGATGACCAAATTGTAAAATTTTGTCAAGTTGCTCTGCAGCAAACAGGGGGTGGGGGAGATTTATTGACCAGAAGCATGCAAATATCTTACACTTGTCACATTCCAAAAGTAAAATGAGTCATTCATTGAAAAAAAATATTAGCTTTTTTTAAAATTTAATATTCTTGCTTATGCAGCAGGACAAAACATGCTTTAAGGGATCTAAAAGGTGCGTTTATTGCGTTTCGACAGTATTTTTTGTGGGACATGAGAGCACCTCAGACCTATCGAATTGCATTCTGAATACTGAAGCATGTCTTTCTGATATCAAATAATTTTCATTTTTGAAAATCACAATATAATACAAATTTTATGACAAATTATAAAAATTTGATATTTTTCAAATTTTTGATATATAACAGTCCTCGAAGTAAATTATATTAATCTAATGATATATTCTTAAAGTGTATGTAGCAGGGAGGAAAAGCCGACGGTCAATTGAAAATTTTGACCTTTCATATTGAAGATATGGACTTTTCCCCAAAAAGACCTTATTTTTGTTTGGTGTTTTGGGAAAAAAAATCCATATCTTCAATACGAAAGGTCAAATTTTTCAATTGATCGTCGGCTTTTTATCCCACCTACATACACTTTAAGTATAAATCATCAGATTTATAAAGTTTACTTCAAGTACTGTTAAATATCAAAAATATCAATTTTAATGATTTGCCATAAAATGTGTATTAAATTGCGAATTTCAAAAATCAAAATTATTTGATATCAGAATGACATTCTTCGTATTCAGAATGCAATTCGATATGTCTGATGTGCTCTAATGTCCCAAAATTAATACTGTCCAAACGTTCATACCCCAGCCCTTTATATTTCACTAAAATTGGATTTACAGCTGTGGTTAATTTATTTCCTGTTGCAGACAACAATTACATATCAAAGAAAAAAATTAAATTGCTACTTTGGTCATATCTTAAGGTCATTTTTGGTGTTAAATGTCTCATTTTGCTTGATCACATCACATTAAAATTCATATGACACAAATTTTAAGTTACCGTAAAAACTTGATAGTTAGCATAATGTGCTTACTATTCAGCGCTTTTGAAAACATGAAATTGTATCAAAGTCTGGCGCTTTACCAACTGGGCTAATGGGGTTGAGACACGCATTTGCAGGTTTACTTGTTCGTATAAAACTATGTGCATCCATGATTTAGGGCTCTTCATGTTTGCATGTTTTAAAAGCGCTCGATAGTATGCACATATGCTAACTATCAAGTTTTTACGGTACATGTGTGTTATTTGTAATTTCTAACTGACAGGCTCATTGACTCCATACTATGCAGTAGTGCCATAATTGTGCCGATAGCAGAAATCACTAATACTGATACGAATTCTGTTCCTTATTTCAATTCAGCCAAAAGGTCACAGTCCAATGCCCCTTTAAACTTTGCCCAAGATAGTTTGATACCTTCATTTCAGATGTGTAACTTTTTTCAATAAGAATCTCAGACAGATTATGCTACTGGTATGAACAATGCAGTCAGTCTAAAACTAAGGGAATTTTGGTGCAACCCTTCATCAGTTGATTTACATAGTCCATTCGGTGCCGTAGTACAAGTTAGTAACCATTGGTTACTGGTTCAAGCCTGGGCTCATACACCTGTTCCGAATTTTGATAGGCTTTGTGTTGTGATCATTTTGATCAGTGGTTCGTAACCAAAAAAGCGTGAGCCAGTTGACCTAGCAACAGTCATATTCTAACGTGCACTATGACAGCAAATAATAAGTAGCAAAATTAGGAAACGCCAACCTAAAACTAAAAAAAAAAGAACTTTGCCAGGACTTGCCAAAATCGATATCTTGTATAACTAAAAAGCCATTCTGTATACATTCTCTATTATATACACACACATGATTCAGAGGTTAACTTTGTGGCTGGTCAGTCCCCAACAAGTGCCACATGATGAACACACTTCATCAGAAACATTTGGCAAATACGGTAATTGACTGTTTCTATTCCCAAGACTTAACTTATAGCATCAAGAACAATGTAAACAGTCCAGGTTGGCAGACTTTCATTAACTGTGTCAAAATTAAGATCCATATGAAGGGTTGCATAAAATCCTGCAGATCATGCCATTTTGCAAAACTTGAGGTGAATCAGTATCTCCCTGTTTCGTCTCTCCCATCCAAGTAACTTGAACCCAATCTATGTTACCTTCTATCCCTCTCGTCCCTATATCTATCCCTAGACCTCCCCCCATATCTATCCCCATCCCTGTCCCTATACTTATCCTTCCTAGAATCCCCTCTTGAATCCCTCTCCCTGTCTTTACCCCTATATCTATCTTCATCCCTATATGACCTTTCTCTTCTGTCTTCTTGTCCTCTATGTCTGTCTCGTCTGTCCCTGTCCTCTCTACTGGAATCTTTCCGTCTGTTCCTATCTTCGTCCTCGCTTGAACTATCTCTTCTCTTCTTCTTTTTCTTCTGATCTTTACGGCGTCGCTCTTGCTCAGAGTCGGAAGACTCGCTCTCGGAGCTTTTCCTTCTTTTTGGTTTCTGCATGACGATAGAAAGTATGATACAATTAAATTAGTCTCAGCTTCATTTGCGATTAAGTTGCATTGGATGATCCACAAGAGTCACATTTAGTATTTAACAAGTTTACAAATGAAAAAATATATACTGTTACATTAAAAGACTGACATTAAAAAACTGTATATTGTTTACTGCTAAGTATTTTAAAGCAGAAAAGTGATTCTCACACATGCTCAGAGCATCAAGCCAATCAATCGATACAAATCGCTCAGGCTAAAACGACATCGCTTTTACGAGTTGAAGAAATCTCAACTTTTAAGCGATATCGCTTGACATGTGAATGCATCAACCAATATTTACAACCAAATGAATCTATTATTTTGCCAATTTATTTACGTTTCTCGATTATTAACTTTCGGTGTTGAATTAATTCAAAACAATAATTAGTGACAGGAATGGATGGACAGGAATGTGGCATTCGGAATATTTTAATTGTTGTCTGTAATGCCTATCGTCATGATAAGTGTAAGTGCAAAAGCGAAAAACGCCATCGCTTTCCAAAAGCGGTACATCGCAATCGCTCGGCGATTGAGTAAAAATTCCGCTTCATAAGTGTCACACAATGTGGACCAGAATAACACTCAAATTTAACAATTTAAGTTCAGGCCCATGACACTTGATGAGGGGCCCATAGATCCAAGTCCAAGGGGCCCAAAAGGACTTCATACAATACTATAATATGTGACATGATCTACTCCATGGGGTCAAAGGAGGCATTTTTTTAAATTGTCTTTTAATGTAATTTAATGCAAAATGTAATATTTCATATAATTTGGCCTACAGGCCACAAATTGAAATAAATTAAATCTGAATCTCAATTGAGTTACTATAAGTATTACCTTATAAAAACATTAGGCTATCATATACTGAAAACACCAATGGTCGATCTAGCACACTTGGTTCTAAAGTTTTGTGATGTGTATTTTCCTATGTATTTTATTGTTCCTTTAGTCCATATTTTTTCCTTTATCTCAATTTCAAATATGCTGCCTTTGGGTCTCCATGTCACATCTTGTCACATATTATTCAAAACTGGTATTAAACTTCTCAGAAACATTCTGTACATACTTTAGATGACACCCGCTCTTCCGAATCACCATGACGATGCCTAGATCTTGATGCTGACTTGCTGGATGACGGCACATCATCATCCAATACTAGGTCATACTTCTTGCTGTATAAAACAAACACACAATTTTAACCAGGTTATATTTATCCCACACTGAAATATATATTGCATTGTGAATTTGCATTTTCCAATATGATTAATGCTCTACCCAAATAATAAAACATCTTTTGATAGGCTTTTCAACTTTGCATTCCACTTGTCGCTTCCAGTGAGTATGACAATATAAATAACCTGCAATACAGTACAATGTAATTAATTCCATTAATCTCAAGAAAAGATATGCAGACTTCTAGTTTTACACCAAGAAGCTTGGACAACTTAAACTACAATCACCTTATAATAGGCAAGAATTATTCAGTTTTTGTTACTGTACGCATCAGTAAAGTCCTAATGCCCGCATGAATTCACAAAAGCATGTGTCAGTCATGCAAAGGGCGCTACACCCAGCTATGTGTACGCCATTCTATATCAATTCACCATGTTATAAGTTCCGCCAATTATGAGCTGATCATAGTATAATTCAGGGTTCCCGCACATTAAAACCTTTAAAATTCAATGACTTTTCAAGGACTTTCAAGGTCCAAAAGCATGATTTTCAAGGACTTACCACAACACAAAAATCATGATGTGTCTCTCCATGCGGCACATATTAACGAAAGTGGCAGCTCCCCAAATTTTATCAAAATTATACTTTCAACGACCTTGTGCAAATTTCCAGGACTTTCAAGGCCTTAAAAGGAAAAGGTGTTTTCAAATTCAAGGACTTTCAAGGACCGCGGGAACCCTGTTAATTTTTGGAGAGAATTTGATTACTTTTTTTTTAACAATTCAATTAGCTGAAATGCAGAGTTGATATTCAAACATATAAACATCAAGTTCATTATAAATCATGCTTGGAGATAGAATCTTGTGGTTATCCACCACAAAGTAGTGTGCAGCTCATCACAGTTATCCGACATGATATTTAGACAAGTGGACAAATTACAAAATAATGCTTATTTTGAACATTCCATGCATCCTTTTTAATTTTAAACCACAAAAAAATTGGATAACTCTGTACAAAGCTCTTACTTATTACACTACAAGATTCTTATTGTGGCCGCCTGAACATAATACACTGTCGGCAAGGTACCTAACTGGTGTACACAAAGTACCTACATAGTACCAATTTGCTACTGCACAGGACCCACCAGCAGTGGTACTGTACTGGTACTGCACAGTGCACAGTATCAGCCAAGTACCTTGGCGACGGTGTACCTACATATGTAGGCAGCCCCAATAGGAATCTTGTAGTGCCTGTGTGTCACCTGTGGTGTCGATTCTACACTAAACTCTGACATAGTACTTTTGAATTTGAATTAATTGGTTAACACTGGATGAGAGGTATTTTCTCACCTTTGTCTGCTTGTCTGGTCTTTGATTTTGTACTGCGGTCTGCCATCAGGCTTCTGATGCTCCCAAACCACTGAAATATGGAAGCAGAATGAAAATGTACAGTCAATTGATTATATCAAATAACAAGTGCTTTGTACAAGAAGACAGCAAACAATGCCCTTCAATGCCAAAATGCACAACATTGACATCCACATGGGGGTCATCAAAAACACTATTTTTGCTGATAAGCAGATTTGCAACAACATCAGGACAGTTTTCATGGTGTGAAGCTGAGTGGTTTACAAGTCAATGTCAAATCTCTCGCTCAGATGTCTTGAAGAAATCTCCAACTCTACGGATGTTCATTAAAATCTAAAAAATGTAAGCCCCACTTTTGGTTCAAGTTCCTTGGGGAATTAGTCAAGGATAAAATGTATCCATCCATGCAAATTATGTTCTGTCTGTCATCAAAGTAACAGGTGTAAGTCAGTTCTTCTGTGGCGAACTGAATCAGCGGGGCTTCCTGGTTAAGATTCACACATTCAAATCAGGGATGTGATTGAGGATTTTAAAAAAAATCCTGAGACCACTTGGTTACTATCAAAACAATACAATTGTGTGCATAAGGAGCAGAGCAACCGGATTATCATGACTCATGGCGCACAGGTGGGTGGGTGGGTGCAGGGGCCAGCTATTTAAAGGCTCAAGGAGAGCTATTTTGGGCATGGATTTCATGAAATAAAATTAATACACATTGCATCAAAAGCTCATTTTCCTGAAGCGCCATTAGCATTAAAAACAAATTTTAAAAATCCAGGTGAATCACATGTCTATCAAATATATATCTGAGTATTTTATGTCACCCACGGGTAGAATTTAGTTTCAACTTGCAAGAATCCACTTGGATTCTGGCAACAGCATTTTACGAGCATTTTTAGATTCTCCTTCGTTTATTGTAATAGTGTGTAGGCTTGAAAAATCTCTTTACTTTAAGAGAATCTCTGCGAGAATGGATTTTTGTCTAATTTCTGAGCCTGTGGACACTATTTACTTTTTCTATATTCTGTACTGACCTTTGCCCTGCTTATTGACCTTTGCCACTGACTGACTGAAGTCCACATGGATACGCCTCTCATCAATCAGCACATTGTCCATCTTGAAGTAGGCCTCCTCGCAGTCTTCCTCCTATTTTATGAGTGAATACAATCAAACAAACCTGTTATTAAATGTTTTACCTCATCTAATCTACTCATGCATACTTGTTGCTTGTTTAACCACATTGGACCTGTTGTTTGCCAGCCAGCACTTCCAACTTGGATATTTTTGAATAACATTTTCTGAAGTGCAAGACCAAATTTTAGAAGTTGACCTCAAATGACCGTAGCATATGACCTTGAACACCACCCCCCCCCAAAAAAGCCAGAGTTTCTGACCCACCTATCCTGAAAATCTGAAGTCATCCACCTATCCATTCACAAGATACAGTATCCGGAGGTATGGAAGGACAGACAGTGAAAAACAGTATGCATCGCCTAGAAAGACAAAGGTGCTGGTGATGTTATACACAGGGATGTAAATGGACAACATATCCATTCCCTGAGTATCCATCTGGTCTGGTTCTGGTTAGGGTTGAGTCGGCATTGCCACATATACTGTACTTCACCTACTTATCCTGGAACCTAGGATTGGGTGCAGATATCAGAACCGGGGATGGTCCCCCATCTCTTTTCGAATAGCTCTGACACTTTTAATGTGCACAGGGATGAATCCTCCTGAACACGGGACCAACGACTTTACAGGACTTCCGAACCACGGACGTTGCACATACACTACTTATATCTGCACTTGCTAAGCAGTGTATGGGGGCGAGAAGAAATTCTACAATTAAATTAAATTCTGTGATGGAACTAAACTTAATTGAAGGATTCCTGACCATATAGGAACTTTTTGGGAGGGAAGAGAATTTTCACCCAAGGCAAGCCCAAGGCTCGAACTCTCGCCTATCGTATTCTCTGGCCGGCAGCGCAACGCCTTAACCGCTCAGCCATCTCGCCCTTTCTGGTCCATGGACAGGTGGCCGAGGGTATTGAACATTTAGGAGGGTTTGTCCGGGGAATAGACTGCAGATTATCACCCCTCCTAGAAAGTTTTTTGGCTCTTTTTATGACACAATATCATCATCCAATTCCAGAAATGAAAAACAAAAATCTTCACATTTCCGGATTTTTTTGGGTAAATTTCCGGATTTTTTTGGGTAAATTTCCGGATTTTTGGGGGTAAATTTCCGGCATTCCGGTAATTTCCGGAAGATTTACATCCCTGTATACACTTACCCTTTCAAATTCTATGAAGGCATACTGCAATGAATCATCTGTCACCTTGTCTTTAATCACTTCACAACTGCAAACAAATCAACAAAGGCAAAACCAATTATTACCAGTCCACATCCACTACTTTTGATCGGCTGGAAATATTTCAAATTAAAAAAAAAAACTTAATAAATTTCAGACTTTTGCAAAACATGCATGAATTAAAAGTTAGTTGTTTTGGCAAATATATCAGAAAGGACCACTGATGGTCCCATGTTTGACAATAACCCTGCAACTATCAAATTACAAATTTACTGAACTATTTTTGAACATGTAAGAAGGGAAACAATCATGAAATCTTAATTGACAATAGTTAGGTCTTTTACTTTTGCAATTGTGCATGATTTTGGCTGTAATTAAAAGAACAGAGATAATCTGACTGACCGACCCAAGATTTTGAGGGCAAGCAAACAATTTTTAATGGGAAGCCATTAAATATATTTCAAACTAAATAAATACCAATATTCCAGGTAACGTGGACTAGGAATGAGCCATTTCCAGTTAAGATCCATACACCTACTATGGAAGACATAACCTTAATATCCCACACAAGGGGATTTTCAAATGGGGTTACCCAAATGGGGTTACCATCCAGGTAACCCTATTTGAAATTTACACTCCCTGTGTGGGAGATTAAGGTCATGTCTTCCATAGGGGGTGTATGGATTTCAACTGGAATAGCCCAATGCTTTTTTTCCATATTTCATGTGTGTCTGAAATAAGTCCCATCATCCCTCCCATAAAGGTTAAGCTATCACTTGATAGATCCATCACAGTATCTTGTAATACAGACCACAAAAGAATTAAGGTACGTCAATATTTAAACCTCATTAAGGTTAGCCGAGAGTTTTTCATGCGCTTGATTTCAGAGGGCGTAAGTTCATAACAGAAACAGCCATGCAGAAAATGAACAAGCGTGCATCGGGACGTGGCCTACTTACAATAGAATATCGATCCACGGTCAAGACATGAAAAGGCTATGAAACTTGGCTTAGCTTCGTGCCCGGAGCTCGGATGCCGGGGTGGCACAAGCCGTTTTAGGCAATTTTCACAAGGATTTTATAAATTTTAAAATTGATTGGGGGCACTTCGTCAAGCTACGCCCTGGAAAATTTGTTGATTTTGAATTTATAGCCTTGATATCTTTGATGAAATCAATGCTGCTATTCCCCTGATTACAATGTAAGGGTAGGCAACAACAACAATATCAAAAAGCAATTATTTGTAAATCGAATTTAGGATGAAAATCAACAAGACAGACTTAGCAGGCCTACCAATTTCTGAATTATATAAAGTGAAAAACAATCAATCACGATTCACTGCACTCAGCGAATCAATCAAATAAAACTAAAAAGAAAGGAGCAAGAAACAATAAAGAAATAGTGAAAAAGAGAAAGAAAGAGAGAGAAAGAAAATGAACGAAAAAGAAAGAAAGAAAGAAAGAAAGAAATGAAAAAAAAAAAAAAGAAAAAAGAAAGGGAGAAAGAAAAGAGGAAAGAAAGGAAGTAAAAATGAGAAAAGAGAAAAAAGAAAAGAAAATTCAGCCACACGGAGACTCGAACCCACAAAACTAGTTCATATTAGATTCCCAGTCCAACGCTCTATCCACTAGGCCATAGATCAACTTACGAAATTGACTGTTCTCAAAGCGGATGATATAACTATAATTGGATGCAATTACATATGATTACAATCGCGTCCGCATTATGGCTCTTAGAATAAACACGCATGTCGGCGCTGAAATTTTGAACGAACTGATGGAGGAAAACCTCGCTTTTTGCAAAACTAGCTTCAATTTGGAGTGAAAATCAAATGGAATAGCAATTGGCAGAATGTTGAGAAATAATGTAGGTATTCAGATGTCTAAATTAACGTCTCGTAATCAAGATATCGATAATTTCACAAACCAGCTTTTTCTCAAGCAAATTCTCCAAAATATTCCCCCAAAACGGGCTTTTAAAATTTAATCGGTACTGTATTTGGTTCTTCCCCATGGCAACATTATTTCTTTGATCGATTTGTAATACAATACGAAAAAGAAGAAAACAATTGCTCGGTGTGGATTTATACGGAGCGCACATTTGAAAAAAACCTCATGGAACGTGTTTTTGATCTTGTGAACATGGTGGGTAAAAATGCTTTAAACGAAGGATTTTCAAATTTATTCTAATAATTTGTATATAACACACACAAAAATGTTAAGCTACATCCAATGCACCAACATTTCACTCGCTGCGATATTTGATTACTGAGAAAACTCTGTTTTAGAGAACAACTTTATACGCCTTTTATACGCTTTTTATCGTCTCTTTGTGTAACCTTAAGGGGGTACTACACCCATGTGGTAAATCTGTGACTATTTTTGCATTTTTCTCAAAAAACAATTACACACTGGTAACAAAAGTTATGTATATTATTGGGGCAAGGAATCCAATTACTACACTGAAATTTCAGTCACTCAAGACAAGCGGTTCAGTATATATGATAGGAAATGAGGTACATCATAGCAGTACCTCATTTCTGATCATAAATAACAAACCGCTTGTCTTGGGTCACTGAAATTCCAGTGTAGTAATTAGATTCCTTGCCCCTATAATATACATAACTTTTGTTACCAGTGTGTTATTATTTTTTAAGAAAAATGCCAAAATACATACACATTTATCGAGGGGTGTAGTACCCCCTTAAAGAAATGGTGATCAAGAACCCAGGCAGGAACAATCGAGAACCCAGACAGGAACAATCGAGAACCCAGGCAGGAACAAAATCGTACTTGAATGTTCTAATCAATGGAAAACATGGTACTAATTCTCTTGTTCATGAATGCTTTGTATACAAATAAAATAAGGCATCAAATGGAGCAATCTGCAACTTCTGAATTTGCATCTTCCTTTGGATCCTGAATCACTGTGTCTATATTTCTTAACAGATTTCAACTACTGAGGTCTTAAGGGATCTAAAATGAGCGTTTATTGCGTTTCGACAGTATTTTTTGTGGGACATGAGAGCACCTCAGACCTATCGAATTGCATTCTGAATACGAAGCATGTCTTTCTGATATCAAATAATTTTCATTTTTTGAAAATCACAATATAATACAAATTTTATGACAAATTATAAAAATTTGATATTTTTCAAATTTTTGATATATAACAGTCCTCGAAGTAAATTATATAAATCTAATGATATATTCTGAAAGTGTATGTAGCAGGGAGGAAAAGCCGACGGTCAATTGAAAATTTTGACCTTTCATATTAAAGATATGGATTTTTTTCCCAAAAAGACCTAATTTTTTTTTTTTTTTTTTTATAAAAAATCCATATCTTCAATAATAAAGGTCAAAATTTTCAATTGATCGTCGGGCTTTTCATCCCACCTACATACACTTTAAGTATAAATCATCAGATTTATAAAGTTTACTTCAGTACTGTTAAATATCGAAAATATCAATTTTAATGATTTGCCATAAAATGTGTATTACATTGCGAATTTCAAAAATCAAAATTATTTGATATCAGAATGACATTCTTCGTATTCAGAATGCAATTGATATGTCTGATGTGCTCTAATGTCCCAAAATAAATACTATCCAAACGTTCATACCTCACCCCTTAAATCTGAGCTAAAAGTTGCCGCTATTGGCTGCTGGTTCTAATAATTTACATATCTGTCCTTGTTTACGCTATACAGGGGTGAAAATAACTGGTACCTTAATTATTTTGTGGTCTGTAGGTTTATGCACTCACCTGTTAATTTTGCCAAACCGAGAGAAGATGATTTCTAGATCTTCTGAGGTAGTCACTGGGTTCAATTTACACACAAAGAGTACATTCTCTGGAGGCTTCACATCAGCATCGGGTAGATCACCTATCTATATTCAAATAAGATCATAAAATATGCAGTCTTGAAGTAATACTTATCTAATTTGGCTGGAGTTCTATACATGACTATAATATAGACCCTATACTATGTCATCAAAATACTGTCCACCAACATGGATTTCACTTATCATTTCAGAGAACAATATATCAGACGTGATTCAAACAGGTGATTTAATTGTCATTCAGAAATAATCAGAAGCTTGTTCCACCATGGCTGCCATTTCAATGGTTATACCGTTCCAGTTGGTTTGTACGATTGTTCTGCAGCATCCAATGGTATCTTTCAATATGTCCAAAACATCTTCAGTACTACAGCTTTATTGTACACAAGAAGCACCATATTGGGCTAATTCAGTTGAAATCTATACATCCCCTACCTCAGTACCAAGGTGTTGTAGATTTCAAATGGAGTCACACATTCAGGTAACTCCATTTGAAATTCACACTCCCTGTGTGGAAGATTAAAGTCATATCTTCCATATTGGGTGTATGGATTTCAACTGGAATAGCCCATTTTAAGGAATCGAGCCCGATTTGGAAACCTTGTTTCACTTTTGTAGTGCGTCTCGTCTCAAATTGAGAATAACACCATGTTGGATTTTGCAGTGGCAATTTCGAATTGCATGCGCTAACCTAATCCCCAGGGGTGTAGTAAGTAGTCACACGCATAAAACAACATAATTTACCTGTATGTTGGTGACGCAATTTGTTTAACACACTTATGGTACTCTGAACAGCTTTCAATTTGAGACAAGACAGACTATATACAGGTTGCCATAGTCATGCAACCATTTGCAATGTAATATATTTTGTTCTCTTTTTCCATTATTCTCTGTTCTAGTTTGAAATGGAAACAATTGTTACAATCAGGACTTGGAATGTGCCAAACCATCAGCTGAACTACTGTAAAAGTTGAATGTAAAGGAACCTTTGCTACCAGATTTATCAACTTTTGTTACAATCAGGACTTGGAATGTGCCAAACCATCAGCTGAACTATTGCAAAAGTTGAATGTAAAGGAACCTTTGCTACCAGAATTATCAACTTTTGTTACAATCAGGACTTGGAATGTGCCAAACCATCAGCTGAACTATTGTAAAAGTTGAATGTAAAGGAACCTTTGCTACCAGATTTATCAACCTTTGTTACAATCAGGACTTGGAATGTGTCAAACCATCAGCTGAACTATTGTAAAAGTTGAATGTAAAGGAACCTTTGCTACCAGATTTATCAACTTTTGTTACAATCAGGACTTGGAATGTGTCAAACCATCAGCTGAACTATTGTAAAAGTTGAATGTAAAGGAACCTTTGCTACCAGATTTATCAACTTTTGTTACAATCAGAACTTGGAATGTGCCAAACCATCAGCTGAACTATTGTAAAAGTTGAATGTAAAGGAACCTTTGCTACCAGAATTATCAACTTTTGTTACAATCAGGACTTGGAATGTGCCAAACCATCAGCTGAATTATGGTGAAAGTTGCATTAAAAGGAACCTTTGCTACCACAAAAGATTTATGAACTTTTCAAAAGATAAATATAGCATCTTGTCACACGAAAGGCCTATTATTTCCAATATCTATTTTTGCCTTGCCTCAACTGACCTATGGGATAGCCCAAGTTGCAGAAAAGGAGTCTTTGCTACAAAAAAAGTATACACAGTGACAAGAAGGACCAACTTTTGAAAATATGACGATAAAATAATGTTATACCGTACCATTTCCAATATCTGCGCTTTTGCCTTGGCTTCTTTCTCCTTGAATCTCTCCTCTACTTCTTCTGCTGCCATTCCTTTGGTGTCGTCAATCTCTTCATCTGCTCCTATGCGTCCACTCTAAGAATACAAAGACGCTTTCATTAGTTATCAGTCCTAATTACTTGGCACCAAGACACTTTTTGTCGTGATGAACTGATCCACCCTAGATCCAGAGATGCCAGTCAGTGTTGTCAAAAAATCCTGAAATGGCACAAAATTTCCTGAAAAATGTACTTTGCCTATACGTTTGTACAGGATCATCCGAGTAAATTTCCTGAAATCAGGAAATTTCCTGAAGACTGGCAACACTGCTAAATCAGAAATTCCCAATCCCTGATCCAAAAGTTTTCAAGGCCCCATACCGATCTGATATTTAATAAAGATCATGTTAGTTTGGGCTATGTACCAACTCAGAATGAATAACTACTACTGCAACACATTACACTTCCATATGTATGCTCAGTAGTACAAGTACATATATTTAGTATTATGTGGTATAGCATAAGGTTTATCGTTTCTTAAACTTTGTAACTATTCTGGAGACACTTCATGTACTTCAGTATTGATTAATTTCATCGTTTTTAACATTGTTCAGGTCGGAATATATCTTTTTATCAAACAATGTTGGATTGGTTCAAAGGATCAGTAATTGAGGGGATTTTTACAGATCCTGATCCAATCTGATCTGGTCCAATAACGGGCCGATCCAGTTCGGTCATCACTAACTTCTTGTGTCACCCTAATTAACAGCCCCATCTTTCAGATTTAGTGACCATTCACTCTAACCAATAAGTACAAGACACTCTTTATAATAGTTTTTAAACTACTATCATATGGCATATAGGGCTACACTACAGGTAAAATAGGTAATTCTTGGTGAACACTCAGAACGCCAGTGTCTCACACACGCACATAGCGCCGTACAGAAGAATGTACGCAACTTGGAAGCAACAGGTACGTTCGAGTTTGGCCAAGAAATACATTTACATTCATGTATTTAAAAGTTCATGATACTCTGTTTGTCCCAGTCGACTAACATCTCAAAAAAAGTAACTAACCTCCCTTAAGGGTACATGCCCATGAGTTTCATTCAGGGGCGTGTTTGTAAAACGGCACAGCGCATTAGTAAAAAGAATAAAAAATACTAAAATTTTCACCGGGGTTCGAACCACTGCCAATTTCACTGAATGCTAAAGATGCCTAGGCTGTGCCACGGTGACTGTGGTTAACATTCGGCGATTTTCAAAGATATACATATCAACACGTTTCTAGTGTATTGAAAATCATTTTGATTTTGATTTTGGTAGGAATACGGTCATAGAAAGACATATGACTCTACTTGTCTGTTTGTTTTTCATTTAATACAAATTAATTTTGATGAATTGAACTGGTACAACTCTTAGCACTCGTGATAAACGACGATTAATTTAGTAATAATAAAATGAAAACGCTGGGTCATTCACGACGGCATTTGTAATTTATGTCAAAACCTTTGGAGGACCAAACACATTCGTGCTGCATGTAAATCGATACTCAATGATCCAGACAATAGCGTTTGAATATACCGCCCTGCTTGACACATCTTGTCACTTGCGGGAAGATATACTATAGGCCTACCCTAATAGCTTACAATAGATACCCCACCGTAAATAGCTCTGTTCGTTATCTCGCTGTGCTAGTTTATACACGCAGCGTCACGGACTTTTGAACCATATTTTGTTCAAAAATGATAGGAAGGACTGTTTTCAGCTAAAATGTTGGTTATCAGCAGATGCTTAAAGGTGAACCTCATTGAAAATAAAGTTATATATCAATGGAAAGCTTATGATGTCAGGATATTAAAATAATTTTTTCTGATTTTTTGATTGCTAATAAAGCTGAAAAATTAAAAAATGATTGAATTTTTGGTCTTTTTTAAGGCGCCCAAAAAGCACCCAAATCAATCGTCTATGACCTTGGGAATGCTCGTGGCGTAAGCTCAGGGTTCGCATCACGTGATCCTACTCGGAAACATGTAAACAAGACTTGCTTCCTGTACTTTTGCAAGCTGCCCGGCAAGTCTGATTTTCACAATAAAGCTTGAAATTAGAGGAATCTTCAAATTGCTGGTTCCTTCTATATATATTAGAAATAATAGAATTATTGTCAACACATAAATTTTCCGTACATTTTTGACAAAATCAGTCATAACTGGCTGGGTATAACTGGGTAATTGAGTTGAATTTCGCGCTGGGATCAATCCCATGCGCAAATGCTGCTACCGTTCATGTCATGGACTGAATAAACATGATCGAATAACAAATTAAATAGTTGTTTGTGACGGTGACATCCCGCTATCTCTAAGGTCCGCTATCTCTAAGGTTCGCTATCTCTAAGGTTCGCTATCACTAACGTGTAAAGTCTATGGAGATCAGAATCCCGCTATCTCTAATAGAGAAAAAGGTTAGCTATACCTAAAAAAAGGTCCGCTACTTCTAAGGTTCGATATCACTAATTTAGAATAAGGTTACGCTAGTTCTAAGGTTCGATATCACTAATTTTAAATAAGGTTCGCTATCACTAATTTAAAATAAGGTTAAGCTATCACTAATTTTGAATAAGGTCCGCTATCACTAATTTATTGAAGGTTCGCTATCTCTAAGGTTAGCTATCACTAATTGCAATAAAGGTCCGCTATACCTAAGGTTCGCTATCACTAATTTTGTTTAAGGTTCGCTATCCCGAATTTATCAAGGTTCGCTATCTCTAAGGTTACGCTATCACTAATTTCGATTAAGGTTAAGCTATACCTAAGGTTCGTTATCACTAATCTTAAATAAGGTCCACTATCTCTAATTTTAGATAAGGTCCGCTATCTCTAATTTCAAATAAGGCCCGCTATCTCTAATTTTAAATAAGGACCGCTATAGCGAACCTCATTTGAAATTAGAGATAGTGAACCTTATTTAAAATTAGAGATAGCAGACCTTATTTGAAATTAGAGATAGCGGACCT
Organism: Amphiura filiformis; assembly: GCF_039555335.1. Taxonomy (NCBI): domain Eukaryota; kingdom Metazoa; phylum Echinodermata; class Ophiuroidea; order Amphilepidida; family Amphiuridae; genus Amphiura; species Amphiura filiformis. The sequence continues at coordinate 72,747 of NW_027305538.1, forward strand.
TATTTGAAATTAGTGATAGCGAACCTTAGAGATAGCGAACCTTCAATAAATTAGTGATAGCGGACCTTATTTAAAATTAGATATAGCAAACCTTAGGGACACCGGGATTGTTAAAATTAGAGATAGCGGACCTTATTTTAAATTAGTGATAGCGAACCTTAGAGATAGCGAACCTTCAATAAATTAGTGATAGCGGACCTTTTTTAAAATTAGAGATAGCGAACCTTATTTAAAATTAGTGATATCGAACCTTAGAAATACCGAACCTTTTTCAAAATTAGTGATATCGAACCTTAGATATAGCGGACCTTTTTCGTAATTAGTGATAACGAACCTTAGAGATAGCGAACCTTAGATAGAGCGAACCTTAGAGATAGCGAACCGTAACCGTTTGTGACATTCCCTGTATATTCTTGATTCATTTTAAAATGTCTGATTAAAAAAATATCGTCTTGCAGTAATTAAAAATTAATAAAAACCGCCGATTTCATCAAATCCAGCCCATAAAAGGTTTTCATATTTAGCGTATTGCGGTAATACATTCTTTCCACACAATCGCGATTGAAAGAAACTGATACTCGGGCAGATACTTTATTATAAAATAAATACAATTTAGGCTTAATATGCCGTTATTTGATGGAATTCTGAAATCTGAATAAAATTAAAATATTGTCACTTGTGTCATGATTCTTTAATGATAGTACAATCAGTGTACGGTACTGAAAAAGTGAAACATTCATGTTTTATGGATTACCGAACACGATGCGTAAATTGCTGCTGAATTGCAGGGACGGATATGCACAAACACAGCGACTTGCTTCGGGCTTCGTCCTCCTTGTTTCATGGGGTGTTTCAGCAGATTTGATCAATCGTTCCCTTATATTTGGAACATTTACAGGAATAAATTTTGCTGATGAAGTAGCAATAAGTTGGAAATATCAGAATGTGAATATCAAATCGGTCATTTTGTCTGCAAGTACAGTACAGTCGCGGATACTGAACACTCGGCGTAGTGAGACTCAGTCAGTCACTGAGCTCATCCCGTATGTATCTATACGAGTTCGCCTATCATACATGACTGGCCATGACTGGTTGTAAAGCTAAGAAATAATTAAAAAATCCTGTACATGTACCTTATTCTATTCCTTCATTTTCTCATTGTGATAAGTTCATCTCAACTTGGTGTGACGATCTGTACTGGTAGCACTAGCAGTTATTTTTTGTAATCTGTTTTCATTCCGGTTCTTGGCTAATCTTAGCTCTTCGGTGCTTTACTGTAATATTCCCTATGCATATCGTGGATGGCTTGGCCTATCCCAAATCACCCCGCCAGCACTTTTCCCATTTTTAAATCCACACACTTTATTCAGGAACTTCATTCTTAATTTGATCATGATATTTCCTTCATGTTATTCTTATTTTATTGAAGATATTTTTCATGTAAAGTAAGTTGACAATGACTGAATTCGTGCATTGGCCCGATGCATGCCACAGTAATACACGGACATTGTGTTTACAATCAAACCCGGAAGTAACTGTGTGTCCCTGGGCTGACGTCATCAACGAAAGCGCCCAATTTGAACGATTTCGTTTTGTAATTTAGGGGGGGTGCCAATATCCAATCTTTGCATGGAGATTATGTCTAGCCTGGTACGCTATGCAAATAAAAAATATTCTTTTCTGATTCCTGACATCATAAGCTTTCCATTGATATATAACTTTATTTTCAATGAGGTTCACCTTTAATGATACCGGGAAGTGTTGCAGAAAGGTAAGCGTACTCTTTATTTATTCAAAATATGTATATCAATAAATTTAAATTTGAAATCCAAAAGTAAATGTCAGGTCAAAATTCTCACCTTAGAATTATTGTGAAATAAAATCAAACCAAATTTAGGCTCCGCAAACAACGTCCAATTATTCCCATTGGTGTTTGCTACACATGCATATAATAAATTATGATTTGGGGCTAATTTGAGAAGAGTTAATGCCTCGAGTTTCAAAATTCACCGAGTGATGTTTTTTGATCAAAAACATCGACAATTCAAGACTCTGTAAAAACAAATCAAGAATTTTCTGGGATAATTGCAACTAAGTGCAATGAAAGTTATGATCTAAGCTACCAGATGCATCATTAATTCATTAATTTCCTGACTATGATATTTAGTTGTGGGAAAAGATTACTTTAATGTTTTGGCGGGATTATTTCCCGCCAAAAATTTCAACCAAAAAGAGCATGTAGCCTTAAATAATGGCCATTATTCAAAAAGGGGCTATTGTATTACAAATCTGTAAAAGGCGTTGAAAGCAGAATTTATTTCTGTGCATTTTGACACCACATTTGATATGATAGCCCAGAAAACAATAAAACACCAGTCAGTTTAATGTAGTGAGGTCCAGATTTGAAAGTTGCACTTACATACATACAAAAACACTCAGATATCATTACACAGATTTCCTTCCATTACACTGAATACAAAATCAATATAATTTACTGCAACTTTCAAATCTTGGGTTACATTGATTTAAATGTACGCTGTGACGTCAATATTTAGTCAATTGCTACAAATGAGGTGTCAAAATGTTCAGAAATAAATTCTGCTTCCAACACATTTTACAGATTTGTAATCGCCCGTTTTTGAATAAAGGTAATTATTTAAGGGGGTTTAGTTACTTTTTTTGAGATGTTTACATAGTTGACATTGGGCAGGGCAAACCTTGTATGTGTCATTGGCCCCTGAACATGTTTAAAACAAAACCTATGTAACCTCTTAGCAGTTTTGTTTTTAAACATGTTCAAGGACCAAAAATACATGGGGAGGCGCTTCCTGCCCAATGACCCTATTGTCAGCCGGTTCATGCCCGGATGTCCGACCGACAAAATAGCATCATTAGCTTGCTCCTTACCTCCAGCTGTTCTTTGGATGGCTCTGGTGATCTATCTGGGATCTCTAATCCCTTGGGATCATCATATGGATCATCAAGGATTACTGTATGGTTAATCCTAAATTACAAAGATAATAAAAGTCAATAGTTAGATTTACAAACATGTTTATAAGCCTTCTGTATGAATCATATTCTAAATTTTTACAATACAATTTTTAAATTAAAGTACAGCATGCACATAAATGTTTTGAACAAATTCGGCTATTGTGGTTGAAATTCAAACATCGCCTATGGAAGACATGACCTTCGACTCCCACACAGGGGGTGTAGTTAGTTTTCAAATAGAGTTACCCATTCATGTAACCCCATTTGAAATTCACACTTCCTGTGTGGAAGATTAAGGTCATGTCTTCAATAGGAGCTGTATGGATTTCAACTGGAATAGCCCAATTGTCACCCAAGATTTGAGAGAACAATTTGACTATGTTATCTAAGGGCTATCCAACAAAAATAAGATACGAAAACAAAGATATATATATATATCAATCTTCACGAGAAAGCAAACTTTAATTTTTTTTAAAGTCTTTCTTCAAAACAAATACAGGTACAGAAATATAATTGTAATACAGAATTATTAAAATGTTGATCCGGTTATTTAAATTCCTTGAGTGATATAACGTTTTTGTGGAGCTTAATTAATAGCAGTATGTTTTTAGCATTCAAGTTAGCTCAATCGATAAGGCGTTCGACTATGGTGCCAGAGGTTGCGAGTTCGAACCCTGGTGGTGCCTAGTATGCTCTTGTGGAAAAAATTGAGTTAGCTTGAAATTCCCTTGGAAAAGGAACTCACTGCTAATTTGTCTTGTTGTAACCCGTACGAAACTCGGGGAGCGGATCCTGGTTGCGATGGTTATTTGTGGAATGTCTAGGGTGTGCGCTCTTGAAGCAGCAAAGTCCCTGAATTGTTGTTTGATGGTTTATGGAATGATGTGGGCCATAGTGGTCAGCGACAACCTGTAAAGTGTGCTGAGGCTTGTGGATAAACGTCTAGGCGTTGTGCCTGTGCGTAGCGCACTATAAATCACTGCGCTTTTTTTTTTTTTTTTTTTAACATCCAAAAACGGGACATACCTGGTATATGCTTTATGCCCCCAGCATACTTTCCTGCCGCTTACCGCTGGGGCAAGCGGCAGGGCGTTCCAACCAATGACAAGCGTTGATTGTGTCCGTTTGCCTGCAATGCGCGTGCGCCACGCCGCTCAGCGGCAAGCGGCAGGATAGACCTAGCTCGAGATACTCTAGCTAAAATACAGGTTTACATTTAGTATCTTACATTATCTTGCTGTATTTCAGCTAGAGCTCCAAACGACAAGCTTCCGGGTTTTTTGGGAGAACAATACTGTTACGTAAGATGAAGAAGAAACCTGCCTCGGAGCCCGCCCTACTCAATATTTCATTGTACTTATTGCAATTTGCCTCCACACATTACGTAATCAACACAAAGCTTTTGTGAGGATTAGTGAGTGGATAAGAAATTGACAGCGGAGGATACGAAGGACACGCCGATTGCTAGTTGTCAATCATGAATTGCCGCAACGTTTTAATATTTTACTGCATGACATTCCGCAAGCACCAATACAAATTATGCCGTATTTTTCCAAAGATCATCTCATATGAAGTAAGCTGAATGCGATCTGCACTTTTGTAACATTCCGATCGCTTTTGATCACCTATTATCGGCGAATTTGCTTGAAAACACGTGAGTTCATGTTGTGTAAACATAATTAGCATAGACACAAATGAAATTACGATGCAATACAATGCAATTTGAATGCGCAACAGATCTATAGAAATAATGTGGCCCGGTTTTATGCAGAATTAGACCCTGTCTGTATAGACCCAAGGTTTATAGTGCATGTGAAATCATGAGACAGTTTTCTGCAATGACTCAACATCATGATGAGAGACGGAGTGACATCCAAGCTGAGCTACACCAGGAGGGTGAAAGTGCATAGGAACAATGCCGGAAACTATGTCACGGTATTGTTCGACTTAAACTACATCATTTTTAACCCCTTCCGTTTCCGTTAATACAGCTTTAGTCTCCTCCACCTTCGCAACACGGTACGTGGAGTGACTGGAATCACAATGACAGCGGAGGAGAATACTAGCTGGTCAGACAATTTAATTCTATCAAGCATATAATACCTGAACAATCACCGTCATTTGATCGATTTACTACAGAATATATTGTATACACAAAATATAATTTTAAAATTGTAAACCTGTTAACTTATATACTTGTGTACTAAAGTATAAGGACACGTGAATAAAATCATGTAGAAGACAAAATGGCCGCTAATCCGCCTATTGTCTAGACTTAAACTACATCTTCCGGTTTGTTACGTAATACTAGGATGCCATGCCCTGGCTACACCCACTCCCTCAGATCAAAATTCACATTAATCAGCGCACAAACACAAACAAAGCATTGACTACTATTGTATCACTGAACATACATCAATTCATTACCCAAAACCCAGGTGTGCAGAGCATTAGAAAAGTTATGAAAAGACCATAACAAAAAAGTATTGAACACCCAGAACTTCCCAATCAATAGTATCACACAACCAATACTTATACAGGGTGACTGACCAAACAGGACAGTGACCCAAGACCTGTTGTGACCTATCATAAGCTTTAGGCAACAAGCAATGCTTTTAAAAGGACACAATGGCACGCAATTATAACAAACTCAACTGAAATTACTAAATTAATAACTATTGTCTGTCCAATTAACTTAGACACCCAGTTTTTGTTACTTATTTGAACAAATATACACTTTCAAAGAAAGTCATGAAAGAAAAGTGTTAACATTCGCTGAGACCTAACGGGATTTTGTGTTTCCAAAGCATTGAGTGAGAGTTTACCAGAAATTCTATTGAAATTGGAAGTTTTTTCTCAACACTTTAAAAATAATCCGTAGAAGTTGGGTACCATTATTTTGGAAGGTCTCATTATACAGATTTGTAGGTATGGTGATTTTGGATAGTGAATGGATGAATAGTAAATTAATTATACTCCTCACCAAAAACATTTTATAAAAATGAAAAATATAATTCAGGTCATAAAATGCAGACAGTGTTTCTAATTGGCATATATTTATTCTTAGTGTATGAACTCAGTGATCCCAGCTATCCTTCAACCAATTACAACAATTCGGTGCGCGGTATTTGAATCTTCTTCTGTGCATGCTTTTGGCTTGGCACAATTCTAAGAAAATACAAATTGTATGCCATATGAATGTTCTGATGTTATTGGTGAGGAGTATAATTCACAATACACTCCAGACGCATAGTAACTTGCCCTATCATTTCTTATAATACACCAACTGTGACATCTTTTGAGTTATAGAGGTTGTGCATGAAATTATTGATTGGCTCCAAACAAAGGATTTGAACCGGTGTCCTTCACTGAAATCATGGCACAGTGTAGTCCATTCAATCAAATATTGCCATCAACCTATTTGATCGTAGTGTATTTGTTATGCGTGTGACGACCTCTCGTGGTAGATTGCAAACATGATTTTGTTGAATGCATTTAAGTAGACCGCCATTATTGTGAATTAGTAAAAGGATCAAAGAAAAAAGGGTGGAATCACTGATCAATATGCATGATTACAATGTTCAAACACCCCTTACTGTAAATAGATTATCCCATCAAAAGTTTCAAGTCATTAGGAATATTCGGCTGGACCCAGCTATCTTGCTGTAAATTGGTCAAAATTGAATAAAAGTAGACAAGGAAGAATATATTTTTATCGCTTTACTAATAATTTCTGTTAGGTCTGACCGTGTTTAGCCACTTTTCTTTCATGACTTTTTGCCAAAGTGAAAACTTTTCGAAATATATCCTAAAAACCGGGTGTCTAAGTTATTTGGACAGACAATAGCTTACAATTCTAATGTGACACCAATAAACTTTCTCCTTCAAGGAGGATTATTGCACAGTTTACACGAGGACTCTATTGCTGGAAATTTATTTCCAGCAAGGGAAAGTCCTCGTGTATATTGGTAATTTTGCCAGGCAATACCCCTGGACCTCTGACCTTTCATAGTTTCCTCAAAATAGAACCGGGCTATTTTTCAAGACAGTACTACACTCTCCAGAGAGTTTCTCTGGAATGTTGATGGCTTTTGCACACTTTTTGTTATGTATTTACCTGGTTATGGTTTTATAGGTCACATAGGGGGGCCCAGATATAGTTGATTCAGATCATATTGCTGGAAACAAATGTCCCCATGTAAATTGCATCACCAGGGCAAGTCATCCATCAAAATCAAATTTATGGTTATTATGTAGGCAAGGGTAAAGTCCTCATGTAAATAGGCCTTATCACACATGATATTTTTACTTGACTTTTGAGAACACCGAACATTGTATGCGGTTACATCCCCCATCCATCCACCACACACATAACACACATCAAGCCTACCTGATATCTTGATATGGTCTATTTTCTTTATCACATATTGCTTCATTTATCTTCATCAAGATCTCCATGCCTTCTGAGACTTCACCAAACACTGTATGCTGCCCGTCAAGGTAATCCAGGTTCTCAGCCAAGGTAAAGAAAAACTGTATATCAAACAAAATAGAAAATTATTAATCATATTTGCTGTATGTTGTTTCAATTTATATCACATTGCAAAAATAATGTCTCTCTATTTAACTATTAGCAGTCAATTGGTAAGGCATTAAGACTCCTGTGCTGTACCTTATATCCTCGAATAGTCGCCCCATTCAATTAAACGCAACCCACCAATTTCTTATGACCAAGATGTTTCAAAAATGCTAATATTTATATGCTATCTTGTGTAGTAAGCTTACCAAGGTGCACACACGACCACTTATTTTGGCAAAAGTCTGATTGTAAACCCGGAATTGAACCAGAAGTCATCGTTCCTAAGTTCAGAGTTTTATCATTTCAGCATGAGTTTTAAGCTTACCTAATGATTTTAACTATGACTTCTAATAACCCCCTCCCCCTTTTGAAATTTTGAAAATGCAAAGCCCCCTGGTGGCGACTATTCAAGGATATACGGTATTTAAAGTTGCATATCTGAATGAAGTCAAATGGTTTTTAAATATCAATTATTAACAGTGAACACATTGTACTGTAAACCCCATGTGACTGCCTTATGGCTGAAACTAAACAATCAAGGACTATATAAAGCCACTTCTTTTCCCATGTAGCTTGTGATTCATTAGTAATTTGGGTGAACCAGGAGCTACCTAAAATCTAACAGTCTAAGCCATATTAACTGTGAACACATTTTATTGTGAACCCTATGCCACCAAACAATCAAGGCCCATATTAAAGCCATTTCTTTTAGATGTAGCTTGCACATATAAAGTGTTTAGTAACTTCTGAATACATGCCTGTTGTAATTTTTATTCTCATTACTTGCATTATATAAGTTAACAAGCCATGAGGTACAGACATGTTGCCAAATCATTCATAAAACTACACATAACATTTGCATCCCTTGGTACTCTATACACTAGGCTGAGACACCCCAGCTTCTGTTTTATCACCCTTACACACTTACATTGAACTTCCTTCCTAACATCCACTCAAAGTGTAATATAGTGAAAATAATGGGCATCTCCCACATGCATTCTACCTTCATAACTGATAGGATGGTAAAAGGTATGGCTCCTTACAAGTAGCGCACAGTGACATCGCCCCGCTATCTTCACGGTAGAAATCGCCATGGTAGGATGAATCCACAGCCACCCGTGGCTATTTTATTCGGACCTTATGAGATGTATAATTAGCGAAGTGACCTGACTAAGGCTACTGACAATAGAAGGGGTAATTGATTTCTCGCTGTGTGAGTAAGCTTTTATACGACATTGCGGTCAATGGTTATACTGTCTCCACTTGAGTGAGTGCCGCTATAGCCTGCTGCGCGCTGTAGTCCATATAGGACCAACGCAATATAAAAGTTTTGGTCAAATTTTGAGTTCAAAGCGCACAGCCAATTTTCAAAGCGCACGCTAACGACTATCATATCTGTTCAACACGTATTTTCAAGTGTATGAGACCACATCTGGTTTCTTGAGAAAAAAATCATTTACGGGAGATATTCATCATTTTCTAACCCAGTATCCGAAGATTTTCGTCTGATATCAAAATCGTGCATACATGTAGCAATTCACGTGTATCGATCCCGTGTATTCATTTTAATGTCTCTGCTGCACCAAATAATTATTAGCCAGGCGATGTCGGTGTGTAGCGTAGCCAGGAGTTTTAACAAGGCAACTTTCAAGCTGGGGTTGGGGGGGGGGGAATTTGACGAAAAAGTCAAACATGGGCGATAACATACTGAAACGGCTATATCAGGGCAGCCAGTTTCCCACTGGGGTGCAAGATTTGCCCCCCTTGGCTACGCCACTGATCCTCACTATAATTATATGGCACTTTTTGCACAACAATTGAAACAAAAAAATTCATATATCCGAAAACTGCTCTGCATGTATTTGCACTTCCTCTCCCCTTCCTCTCACCCTCTTTGCTCTTTCTCTCTTCCCCCTCTCCTAGCCCTCCTCCCTCTCTAGTTCATCATGCCAATCACCCATGCCAACAGTCTTTCACATTCACACAATCCATTCAATTAATTAATAAACCATATATAGCAGTGGAGAAAATCCAATATATGAGACTCAGACATCAAAACAAACAAATTTACATAACTTCAACTGCAAAACCTTTCTTCAAAGACAAACTTCATACATATTTTGTACAAATTGTTGAATTCAAACCATGTAAGACTTAGGGTTTAAAAATCTAATATTCTCATACAAAATTTATGGAACAGAGATGAAGAAAACTATGTCTTACCAAATAGTTTTGACCAGCGACAAGTACCACCAACTTCAGGAAACAAAAAGTAAGGTTGCCAATCTGATAAACGGCTGCGTCATAGCTTGAAATTCTAACAAGGTGACAAGGTATGTATGTCACAAAAATGGATTTGATAGTATGAATTTCTGTCAAGTAACTTGAATTTTTTGTTTTTGCTCATTGTACTGCTGTGTGAGCTTATGTCAGTAAAACTACATGCCATGGTAGGAATGTTTTCCATTCACAATGGGCTAATCCAGTTGAAATCATCCAGGACAAGACCTCTCACACAGGGGGTGTAGATTTATGGAGTCATCCATTCAGGTTACCCATTTAACTTTCATATTCCGGTAGCAGAAGATGTCAGAAGGTCATGTCTTTTATATAGGGGTGTGTGGAGTGCAACTGGAATATTATTTCAAATGTGGAAACTGCCTATCAATCATACCCAGTCACTCAAGCAAGAAGACTTGCAGGCAACTTTTTACATGGCTGTGAATTTTGTTCGTTAGGAACAAATCCAACTAAAAACAATGGTAGTGTAGTGTCAGAGGAGGCTTAAAAGCATTCCTACAATGCACTATTATTGGGAAATTTGATCAATATAACCTAATTTTAAAGGCAAAGTCCCCATTGCCACACACACAAAATGGTAATTTTAAAACTGCAGCCAACGAGCTAATAGTTGGAGACTTATGACTGATATTTGATTTTCTTACAGGAAACATTCATATTGTCCCACTGCATTAATTTTATTCCTAAGTCTCGATGTTTTGAATGTTAAATAATAGGATGAAAACACCAGATATTTGCACACAATCCCAATGCAAGGTATGATCAACTGTACCACATGTGTACAAAAGCCAGACATACAAGGTCAGAAACCCCATTGGGTTGTGGGAATGTCTTTAAACATCCTCTGGTGTAGTGTAGTGTAATGTAGTGTAATGTGGTGTGGTGTAATGTGGTGTGGTGTAATGTGGTGTGGTGTGGTGTGGTGTGGTGTGGTGTGGTGTGGTGTGGTGTGGTGTAGTGTAGTGTAGTGTAGTGTAGTGTAGTGTAGTGTAGTGTAGTGTAGTGTAGTGTAGTGTAGTGTAGTGTAGTGTAGTGTAGTGTGGTGACGTTTCACCACTACACTAGTGGTTTCATTAGACTTGGTTTCATATATGGTGCATCCTGTCACCTATCAAAGGAAACAGTCAGATATGATGAGTTGCCAGTCTGATGAAACCACTAGTGTAGTGGTGAAATGTCACTAAAACGTGAGAAAATCACTATCGTTTTTAGTTGGATTTGTTCATAACAAACAAAATTCAGTTTAATTCAACATTCCTTATGAACTTTTTACATGCTTTCTATTATTTCACCACCTAATTTTTTTATTTCAACTTCATATTTGGTGAAATTAGACGGAATGTGATCAGATTCAACTACATTTAAACAATTTCTTATTTACTATAATCAATTGTATTTAACAATTTTTTTTTTACTCTAATTCTAAACATTTATAATAAAGTGCTCAATTGTCAGCAATACTGAACTCTAAACAAACTCCAAGGGGGTTTCTTAGTGAAAATATGGGTGCAATGCTCTTAGGCTTAAATTTGGGTTGCCAAAGAAATTGGTGAGGTTTTTTTTAATGTCCTCAATTTTTGTAATGTTTGTTGCACAAAATATTTTCCAAAGTTAGCAACCCAAAGTTTGAGCCAAGATAATTTAAAAATCCAGAAAGTCAGCATATTTTTGGTTTATCATAATTCCATAAATACAGTACCACCAATCCAAAACCAAGAAACCCCCTGGGTATAGGGACAAGTTGGCACAGCGGTACGGGATCTGCCTTGTAATCAGTGGATTGCGAGTTTGAGCCCGGCAGTGCCATTGTGCTGTGCTCTTGGGCAAGGTGCTTTACCTTACTTGCCTCTCTCTACCCAGGGGTAAAATGGGGAGCTGTCCATTGAGCGAAATAAATGTAAAGCGCTTTGGTACACGTGCACATGTGAAAGGCGCTGTATAAATACCAACATTTATTTTATTATTTTATTTACAAAACATTAATTTTTAAGAGAATACAATCTTTACATGGAACATGTGTAAAGATCCAGTTTAATTCCTTAAAGGAAGGTGACCTGATATATTTGGAAAATCAAATTCTTTAAAACTTACATATAACATAAAATGTCATCCCTTTCAAGCACTCATGCAAAAAGAAAATGTAAATGTTTTTGTAAATGTGACTAATTCCTAATGGAATTACCGACATTTATACAGTGTGATATTGGTAGTCTACAGTGTTTTTATTAATGATAATCATCATGATCATGTAATATATTGATTTCAAGTGAAAGGTTCTATTTTTCATAAACATATTGAAATTATAAGTTCCAGCTCAGTGTATTTCCCAAGATATCATCAAAAAACTGCCTAATATGGTATACCATAGTTGAGACTAATTCGGCAGTTTTTTGATGATTTCTTCGGAAATACACCGATTTGGAACACCAAATTTCAATATGTTTATGAGAAAAATATGAGCTTTCATCCGATACCAAAATCAGCATTTTGATGAGGTAAAGTGGGGGATGAGATTTTCAATCAGGTTACCCACCTTTAATAGGACCTTTACACTAGTCTAACTCATGAATATCTTACATCAAGGATACACCAAATATCAGTTTTCTAGTATGGCACATTTTATGAATTCACTGCTTGGTTTAGAAACAATAATATTGTTGTTTAAATTCCTTTTCATCTATGTTTATATGTACATTTGTTGAGTGTTTGTGTTTTTATGTGTATCATGACCTGCATGCTAAACAACATGAATTTACCCATGTCACAACTTTTGCATAATTAACCCTAACCCTACCCGAGGTTTTTTGGCTATCGGAAGGGAAAGAAGGAACGAAAAAGGAGAGAAGATGAAGAAAGTCACTTGGCACCCCGGATTCAACCTGGGACCCTCGCATGCCACGCAGAAGATCCCCAGCATGTAGCTACACAGGTGACGCGGTGGCCCGCCAACGATTCCCTGGGTATATATGACTTGGTCTGATTAAGCGCATCAAGTCCCGTGGAATGCATGCACGCAGAGTGGTTTTAATAGTGAGCTTTAGTGAGTCCTAGTTCTGTTAGGGTTAAGAAGGCATATAGGGAAAATATGCATGGTCACTAACCCTAACCCTACCCGAGGTTTTTGGCTATCGGAAGGGAAAGAAGGAACGAAAAAGGAGAGAAGATGAAGAAGAAAGTCACTTGGCACCCCGAGATTCAACCTGGGACCCCTCGCATGCCACGCAGAAGATCCCCAGCATGTAGCTACACAGGTGACGCTGGCCCGCCAACGATTCCCTGGGTATATATGACTTGGTCTGATTAAGGCCATCAAGTCCCGTGGAATGCATGCACGCAGAGTGGTTTTAATAGTGAGCTTTAGTGAGTCCTAGTTCTGTTAGGGTTAATACAAATGATGTACATGTACAAACCCAGCAAACACAAAATGTTTTGTAGCATTTTCAAAAATGCACACAAATGTCGCCAGAAATGTGTAAATGTCAAGCTATAGGTTACAACACATTTTCATTACTTTCACAAAGCAATGATTTCTAATAACATTTTGACAACATTTCTAAAAACCTGTTTTTGATGATGATAAACTATGTTTTATAATCTTTAAATAATTCAACACATAAGTTACTTATTTTATAACTGTTGTGTTTGCTGGGAAGTTCCTTTTTTGTGCCACTAATTTTGTAACAAAAGGGAATCATAATCGTCTAATTTTGGTAAGATTACACGAATAATATCAACAACTTCAAAAATTCAAGCATTTTTAATTGGCATAAAATGTATATATTATTTCTAGTTCAATTACAACATATATTAAGTGTGTCTCTTCTCAATTTGAGAGTAACAGTATTGAAGTTAACAACAGATTTGAATTGCACACAATAACCTAATCATATACACACGACACACGTGCAGAAGGGTGGTACATCCATATGCTGGTGACACAACTATGTGGACGCACCGATTCAAATCTGCCACTGCAAAATCCAACATGGCGTTACTTTCAACTTTAGATGAGACATTATACAAATGTACAATGGTATAAAGTAATTTTTTGTTTGTTCATATTTTTAGATTTGTTCTATCTGCTAAGTCTCTGGCAAGGTTACTTCTGCAGCTTATACATCACACCCTTCTCATATATCAGGGATCTTTACGAGTAGATGCAAAATGGGCTGTTCCATTTAAAACACACACACCCCTGTGGAAGATTTCATTGCCACCTCAAATTTAGTTGTACCTTACGGTTCATCAAGCTGGAAATCGTTTTTAGGTTTTATGTGAAATTCCAGTTTACAATTGTTGAATTTTATAAAAATAGGTTAAATTTTACAACATTTGTCCTAAAATTAGACAAATTTGTTTGGAACTTTTCCCCAAAATGAAAATGGTTACATCTGGATAATTCAAACTGGTGAACTTGGTTGGAATTCCAAAATCTTCCACAGTGGGGTGTGGTTTTCAACAGGAACAGCCCACTAGATATGCTGAATCTAATATTCACCCTGTTCATCATCTTCACCTTCAGCTTCAGCAGAGTCAACACCAACTTCTTCATAATCCTTCTCAAGGGCAGCCAAATCTTCACGAGCCTCGGAGAACTCGCCCTCTTCCATACCCTCACCGACGTACCAATGAACGAAAGCACGCTTGGCGTACATCAGATCAAACTTGTGATCCAGACGAGCCCAGGCTTCGGCGATAGCGGTGGTGTTGCTCAACATGCAGATGGCACGTTGGACTTTAGCCAGATCACCACCAGGTACGACAGTTGGTGGCTGGTAGTTGATGCCTACTTTGAAACCAGTTGGACACCAGTCAACGAATTGGATGGTACGCTTGGTCTTGATGCTAGCGATAGCGAATTGACATCCTTTGGAACAACGTCACCACGGTACAGCAGACAGCACGCCATGTACTTGCCATGACGAGGATCACACTTGACCATCTGGTTGGCCGGCTCAAAGACAGCATTGGTAATTTCAGACACTGTGAGCTGCTCATGATAAGCTTTCTCTGCGGAAATGATCGGTGCGTAAGTCGCAAGAGGGAAATGGATACGTGGATATGGTACCAGGTTAGTCTGAAACTCTGTTAAATCAACATTCAATGCACCATCAAACCGTAAAGAAGCCGTGATTGAAGAAACAATCTGACCAATCAAACGATTCAGATTTGTATATGTTGGACGGCTGATCTCCAAATTTGACTTGCAGATGTCGTAAATGGCCTCGTTGTCAACCATAAAGGAACAGTCAGAATGTTCCAAGGTGGTGTGGGTGGTGAGAATAGAGTTGTATGGCTCGACGACAGCGGATGAAATCTGAGGAGCTGGGTAGACGGCAAACTCCAGCTTGGATTTTTTGCCGTGAGTCGACAGAGACACGCCCATGAGCAGTGAGGTGAAACCAGATCCAGTACCGCCACCGAAGCTGTGGAAAATTAAAAATCCTTGAAGACCTGAGCACTGATCAGCCTGAAACAAAATCAAAGATAAAAGTATTACACAACAGCACTGATCAATATTGATCAGCATATGAATTACATTGTACTAGAGGGAAATAAGCAAAAGGTAATGCGTAAAATAATACCAATGAATGGTAACAGTAAGTGTGCTCAGGACTTGGCAGCTATGAAAAGAAACCAGACCAACTCGGTAACAACCGACATGTAAGTGGGTAGTGTTTATACAGGGGTGCGAGTGACCTCTATTGAAAAAAGAGGAACTTTGTTCAAAACAGAGGAAAAGCACTGAAATATGCTTAAAATGGGCTGAAAATGAGAGAAAAATTTTGCCTCAGAATTCAGCTTAAAAGAGGTGATTTCACACCCCTGTTTATACCTCGGCCCCGTCTACGCCAAGCTTGTATCCTCGGCAGATTTCTATAAACTTTTATGCCATTTTGAAGACAAGCATCTAGACCAATTATTTTGGATAGCAGTTTTTTCCTTAGCCATTGTGCATCAAATGTCTGAAGAGAGTACTTTCTAAACCTCTCAGTTTAAGATTATAATCATGATGATTTTGACTTCGGGTAGTACACTGAATTTATATTTATGCATGGAAATTCAGATTTGTAACTTCTATTGTATCATTTTGATGATGATGTATCAAAATGACAATGGGGCACAAAGTAGGTCGGATAAGGCAATTAAGCTACTTGCACGGTTCCGCCATTATGCACTATGTGCGGGAGAGCCTCGAACTGGCAGCATACATGAATGGGAATTGAACTAGTCATAACGCTCTGTGTAAGGTTACATAATTCTTCCTTTCATGTATGCTGCCAGTTCGAGGCTCTCCCCGCACATAGTGCATAATGGCGAACCGCAAGTAGCTTAATAATAAACCTTTCCTACTCACAAGTTTTCTCAGCCTATCCATCACAATATCAATCTTCTCTTTGCCCACTGTGTAGTGACCACGGGCGTAGTTGTTGGCGGCATCCTCTTTACCGGAAATCAGTTGTTCTGGGTGGAAAAGTTGACGGTAGGTACCGGTGCGGACCTCATCTACAGGATTAAACCAACCATAATATATGACATGTTATGGGTGAATCATACTTATTATGTATGGTTGCATACAAACAAATCCACTGAAAAGAGCTGTTCTTCAGTGAACGGCTCTTTTCAGAGCCACCAAACCTGTCGACAAGGGACAGTCTTCAGTGATGAATAGCTCTTTTCAGAGCCACCAAACCTTTTACATTAGCAGATAAGCAAGGTATGCTTATTCTCTATTCTCTAAGGGGCAGTCTTCAGTGAACGGCTCTTTTCAGAGCCAACAAACCTTTCACATTACGAAACAGGCCAGATCTGCTTGTTCTCTTTTGACAAGGGACAGTCTTCAGTGAACAGCTCTTTTCAGAGCCATCAGCACGCAAGGGGCAGCCTACATGTCTCATTCTTAGGTGGTCCTACGTCATAAACTGGGGTACCCAAAAAGGTGGTTTTGTTACATTTTGATGTGCAGCATGGATTTCAAAAGACTGCAGGGATGTAAGTGGGGTATTTAAAAACATACGGAAACTAATATACAGAAACTATGCGAGCGAAGCTAGCATCCCGAGCGCTTGCGCGAGGCGTTCTCTGGGGTCCAGGGGGCAGAGCCCCCGGCGGGGGTACGGCGGCAGCGCCCCCGTTGGAAAATTTTGTTATTTTAGCCTCAATTATAGTCAATTTCATGCACAAAAGCTGTTAATTTCTTCCATTTTCCATTCATTGAAAAAAGGGAAAAGTTACCATTTTAAGCAGTATAGCTGTCCTATCAACCTCCATTGTCCATACTTCAGGTCCAATAATTATTTCCAAGAAAATCGGTCACAATCCATTGAGCCAAATGAAAACAAACTTTCACGTGTGCAATTGTTACGATGTCAGCGCCCCTGGATGTCAGCAGAATTCACCTCTGTCAATCTCTTACACAAGTAATACACAACACGCACAAGCTATCGTTTCACTGCTATAGCGAGAGCCGTACGGCAAGCGGCCACAGAGACGCGACCAAAATTAGCGAAATATAATCGCTGAGGCGCTATTTTTTTGTTCCCCTGTTCCAGACGGGTATTTTCGCAGAGAAAAAAGATACAAAGAAACAAGAAAAAACAGAGAAAAAAATACATTTTCGTAATCGGAAAATTACGGGGAAAATACGGAAAATACAGAGATTTTTGGGGATGAAAAAAAAAAAAATTCCGTAAAAATACGGAGAAATTACATCTCTGAGACTGTCTCTTGAGTATTCCTTCACTTAGAAGATTCATTTAGGTCTTAAGGGAGTACTACACCCCTGCCCAATTTTTTGCCTATTTTTGCATTTTTCTCAAAAATTATAGTGCATTGGTGACAAGATATGTATATTATAGGGGCAAGGACTACAACTAATGCACTGGAAATTTTATTTCAGCGCAGACAACAGTTGTGGAGTTACAGTCAAAAATGAGGGAAAACCAATATTTGATCAATAACTACTTGCCTCGAGTTGCTGAATTTTCAGTGCAGTAGTTGTAGTTCTTGCCCCTATAATATACATATCTTACTTGTCACCAATACGCTATAATTTTTGAGAAAAGTGCAAACATAGGCACAAAATTGGCCAGGAGTGTAGTACCCCCTTAAATTGAAGCTAATTTGTTCTATCTTACTCATGTAAGATGCTGTTTTAAAATAATTTGTTATTATTTTTTGACAACATTTGAAATGAAATGTGCCAAGGGTGGTTGTGGATTAGGGGGAGGGGCGGATTAGAGGAGGGAATCATATTGGAAATTTGATCTAAAACCCCCATTAAAAATTTGAATCTAGTAAAAAAATGTCTAAATGAACTCCCAGACCTTGAAACTAAGTAACTAAATACATAAGGTCATTTAAAAGACTAATACTTGCTTAGAATGATTGTATATGTGGAAATAAAAGGGGCCCAATAGCCCCCCCCCCCCACACACACACACTGCAGCTTTTTTTGCCCGCATTCTCTCATTTTTTAACCGATTTTCATAAAAAAAGGTGTCAAAATGCTCAAAAGGATGAACCGCTTCAAATGAGACTTGTAGGTATGATGTTTGAAACATTTCAAATTTTTTACTATGTAACACAAAGGTACCCCCAGTTTATGACACAGGACCAGGTACTTTGTCCAGAAAAAGTCAGAGCTATTCCTGACGAAAGCTTGACAATACTAGACTGTATATAGATAAAATGTTCACTGAGCTCAAACATACCTATAACACTAGGCTCCAGATCAACAAACACAACCCGTGGTACATGCTTGCCAGCACCTGTCTCATTGAAGAAAGTATTGAAGGAGTCATCACCTCCTCCAAGGGTCTTATCACTAGGCATCTGACCATCAGGCTGGATACCATGCTCCAAACAGTACAACTCCCAGCATGCATTGCCCATCTGGACACCGGCTTGCCCGACGTGGACTGAGATGACTTCGCGCTAATGGAGAAAAAGGTAAACAAAAGTTTATGGTTAATATACTGTATTGCCGCTAATTGCAATTATGGGAACTGCAATGCTAAGGACTGTCGATGTCGGGATCTTAAAAAAATAAATTTTTATTTGTCTACATTCATCCATAGTCCATACATGATAACCATCTACTATTAGTTCATCCTCAATTTTTTATTCGTTGCTGGCATGGAATGCCTTTCTCCCTGGAACCCCAGTAGTATGATATCATCACATGACATAGGACAATTGTTCAATTTTCTGAATTTTCTATACTTTTATTTCGGTATCGGCAACTTGGATATATTAATTATCTCCAGAATGTGATATCGACGATATCGATATTATTGTATAGTCGATTTATTGATTATTATTAATATATTGACAGTCCTTAGCTACAATGAGGAACATTTTTTTGAAAAATGACTTGTGCATCAAAAGATCCTTAAATAGCGTGACCTTTGCCATGGAAAGGGAATAGAACGCGCGGGTTACAAATTTGGTAACATGGCAGAAAAGATTCTCCAGACTCTTCTGAACATTGATATATGATTTGTCCATTTGAAACATGTCTTACGAAATTGTTAAATAGAGCACTTTTGGCTGCATGGCCCCTACACTGTTCACTAAATGTGGGTAAGAGAATGAACCCTTCTGGCAAACTTGAAAAGGGTGAAAAAACCTGGAAAGTGCTTGGATTAGCTACAAAAGGCAGAGCATTTGAGAAAATGACAAGAATGAGCAGAAAATTTGACAACAAAAACCTTATTTCAGGTTTAAGATGAACATTTGCATGCCTGTGAATGAGCTGTATGGTTGCACAAAGTTAAGGGACATTCATCATACTCATGTCCATCGGTGGCACCAGAAATGTTTTTATTCGGCGGGGCATAGGTGAGAGGAAACAGTGGAAATTATCATAATTTTGGTTTTTTACTGGGGGCATGGGAGTGTAAGAGCTCTGACTAGGGGCCCCCTGACTGTAATGTCACTGCAAAAAATGTATTCTTCTTTGGATCAGCTCCCAGAGAAAATACAGAGCATTATTTGATAATTTTTTCCATTGCGTTTAGTTTGTTAAAATTAATACAATTGCATGACGATATCAAAATTATAATATAGTGTTGTTCTATTGACATCAGCAGAACTACTCAACCCTATCCATTTTATCTGAGAGGGATGTGCTTGTACACATTTAGAAATTAAAAAAAAATAATAATAAAAAGTAATATAAATTTTAATTAATTAATAAATGTTAGTCATCATGCAAGGTTTTCCTTTTACAATATAACAAAATTGAATGACTCACATGGTAATTAAAACACAAAAACAAAAATTTACTCAACCTGAACCATTTGACTCCAGAAGATATCTTCCACTTCCCACAATGCATTTCTTCCCGGTACTGATTAACCGAAAAGTACAACATGGGTTGACAGTGATAAAAATACCTCAATTACCTTAATCTGGTTGAACTCTGTTAATGGAGGTATTTTTGTCACTATTGACCCATGTTGCAATGAATCGCAAATCAGTACTCGGAAGAAATGCATTGTAGGAAGTGTAAAATATCTTCTGTGCATTTGATTGCAGTTATTTAAAAGCTACAGCATGTATGTCCATGGTCAGTGGCTTCGTAAGGCCTAAAACAAATTGTTTGATTGGCGCAACCCAACCGACCCTAAAAATAGGCCTTGGCCCTAGACTTTTTATTTTTTGCAAAAAAATATTAAAAGAATTCAAAAAATAAAAATTTAAAAAAAATGAAAAGTTTCAAAGCCTTTATCATACGCAATTCACAGCTTAGAATGTGTGTGTAAAAAATAATAATAATAACAAAATTGCCGACCGACCTACCCTAATTTTTTTTTTATGTTACGCCAGTCAAACAATGTTTTAAGGCCTAATTGAGAGTTCTGAGCAGAAGTCTCAAGAACCACCACATGAATACTAGGCATGTTTGTACTCATTTCGATGCACTTTTCTCATAGATTAATAAAAAATTATCACACAATATTTGAAAAACGACACTAAAATTAGAGAAAATATAATACCACAAAAATAATTGTATAATAATTGTTTCTCAGTTTGTTTTAATATTTCTGCAGAGGTTTAAATTAAATTTGAAAGCTGCAATTATGCTATTCCAGTTTCAATCCATACAACCCTTATGGAGGACATGACCGAATCTCTTACACAGGGGGTGTAGATATCATATAGAGTCCCCCATTCATACAACCCCATTCAAAATTCACACTCCCTTTATGGAAGATTAAGGTCATGTCTTCCATAGGGGTGATGGATTTCAACTGGAATTGCCCATTATTGGTAAAGCAACCTCACAAACACAAACCATAAACAGTGCTACTTTGCCATGACAACAGTGCATTATTAATCAATTCTAAGAGCATGCAATATTTTTTTATAATGCGCTATTGTCTATACACTACAGTTCCTTCACAGATCACTGAATCTAATAATGCAGAAATCAAACCATGCTCTAGCAACAGGTTTTAACACATCTTACAGCTGCTCGGTGCAAATTTCTTATTACCATAGTAGGAAAATACACACCTGCTTGTAACTGGCACTGATAATAAGGTAGATTTGCAAAAGGCAGCCTTCTATAATTTGCTTTATTGGATGTTGTTTCCAAAGCAGACTTATTTCAAGTGTGCTTAAGATTCCAATGCTAAGGTTGCTGCAATGTGATTCTGCCGCATAATTTGGCTACTTTCAAAAAAGACCAGCTATTCTTTGGTACAGTTGCTCAAATGTTTTTGAGCCTTGAAGTACTAAAAGTGTTTTTAGCTGACTTTTACTTAGTCAAGGAAGTAGTTTTTAAAAGCATGTGTGTTCACGACTGCACATTTCGATTTGGGCGTCTGTTATGGTGAGAAATAAGATCATTGACAGAGTGTTTACCACACATTTACTGAGGTAACTCTGTTCTCATACACACTCGCTAGGATCCACAACATTCTCATCCATCAGGACACAGTTCTTTAACCTCAATACATTTGTACATTCATTGAATGACCTTTGGGTACAAAAACTCATAGTCTGCAACTTGAGGTCAAATTTTGCAACACAAGTTTTTAATTGAGGTTATTGAACTATGTCATTGGGATGAGGCCATTGTGGTAAATAGTGAATGGTTAAAATACCTAGTGCGGGCACATGGCAGCTATTAGAATTTCACCGGCATCAGAAGCAAAATTGAAAATATTTCTATTGATCATTTGCAGCAGAGACTTATTATTGATATCTCTCTGGTTACAGCAATCATTAATATTTGACATGAATTGACATTCTCACACAAAAGATTTATTTCCCATTAATTATCAAGTTCCCAAAATTTGCAACTTCACAGATGCATCATTTAACGTTGCGTACCCAGAGCTGGCTATTCCGGCTTACTTCCATACACCCCCTATGGAAGACATGACCTTAATCTCACACATAGGGGGTGCACATTCAAAATGGAGTCACCAATTTAAGTAACTCCATTTTAAATTGAGATTTAGGTCATGTCTTTCACAGGGGGCGTATACATTTTAACTGGAATAGCCCAATTTCAACACATGAGAGCTAAACCAATATTCAACATGCATCAATAACTTATTCGCACAAGGTCTTTTAAATATTTGTTACCATGTATGATTGCCTAAATTACCTACAAAATTAGTTGAATTGTTTCTTGAAAATGATCACTTTATTATTCTGGTTTAAAAAAAAACCTAAATATTCTTTATACACACAGCTATAACTGCATCAGCGTTTCACTCGCTCCCAAATATTAAAGCACCAAATGTGAAGTTTTTTCAAAACAAATTGGCAACATTTGACAAAAATGCAATTTCATTGGAATGTGCAGTTTTCTTGCACCACATCATAACTTTCTCTATTTAAGGACACTCAGGATGAGCTCTATACTGTGCACGATTCAAAACACCAAAAGCAATAATAGAATGGTAAAATAATCAAAACTACCAACACTTACCATTTTGATGTCTTTTGTTTGATGCTTCTCTGCAAACCTGATGCACAAAAACTAAAATTGCTGGTGCTCGAACGGAGACTTCACGTTGCTACCCAACTGCGATGGTTAAGGCGACTGGTATAATGACATGTCGTCACGCTTGTAGCTGCATTTATGACCAGTAGTCTCCAATTGATCACCACGTAACCATAACGACACACGCTATATTTTTCATATTGTGCACAGAGCGTAACCTTTTTTGTTTGAAATTACTTGTAATAGCTCATGCTCCCTGAAAAGCACTGCGAGTAAGACTGCTTATGTTTGTTTTTTGCTTGTCTTTTTTTCATAAGTCACCTAACAGGAATAATTTTATATACATTCAGTAATTTTTACACCACTACAAGTCACGCATACAGTTGTCCAAAAGTTTTAAATATTTATTGCACTTTCTCAGTAAATTACAATAGCTAGTTTTAAGAATGTTGAATATAAAAATGGTACTCTCATTTTATTCAATTCCTATTTGGTTCCTGGCTCTGTTTCTTAGCATTCCATTACAATTATATTTCTATGGTTATTTTATTTACAAGAAAATTACGTTTTTCTTTGATATGACATAACTTCATATATGACATAACTTCTTTTACATATTTTTAACAATAGCTTCATATGTTACAATCTATTTTAATTCATTTAAAAAATAGCCATTTAGCTGCTAATAAATAAATCACATTATTTATGTCAGTTACTTATAATTCACTAGTTAGTCAGCCAACCAATCAGTTAGCTAGCCCGCCAGCCAAGGGACAAAATAACAGGGTTCGGACAGAGCTCTACTTTTGTTGAAATGGGTTCTGTATGAAGTGCAAACTACTTGCAACCAACCAAGAGTTGGCACGCATTGCTATATGTATGTAATCTGGCACAAAAATACGAAAATATTGAGCCTTTTTACTAGGAGAGCATTTCAGCCTAAAAGTAGGTACCGGTCATGTTAAATAAGATGGTAACTGGGAGCTATATCATGGTAACCGGTGGGCTCATACAGCCTAAGAGCCTGCTTACTTTTTCCCTTGCCACTAGCCTGCCAGTCACCTTGTTGTAACCATGGACACCTATCTAATATGTTATATTAACATTTCTGTTAGTATCTTTCAATTAAGGTAACATTCCTAACGAAACAAACAATACAAACAATGGGTGGAAGATTTTGGAAATACCTTCCATGGGGGAGTATGAACTTCAAATGGAATCAGCACATTAACCAACTCTACTTGACATTTGCCCTCCCTTTGTGGAAGATTCAGGTTGAATATTTCTCAGAGGGTGCATGAAATTCAAATGAAGCTGCCTGACATGTTCATTCCATTTGAAAGTCATACTCTCTCTCTGGTAGATTTGTATAATCATCCACAGGGGGAGTGTGGATTTTGACTGGAATTGCCCAATATATTACATTCTTAGATACTTTGCTCTGATTATTGCTTTTGAATATTCTTCACACACTTTAACAAGAAGTCTAAAAGTGCAGTAGATGCAACTTAAAATATTAATATTAACCAAATGATGATGAACTTGTAGCAGGCGCTCATATTTTACCGTGTTAAAATTAGACTTCTATTTTATCATCTAAATAAAAGAAAATAGCCATTTATTTATTTATTTAATCACTTCATAACTTGTGAGAATCTAAAGCTGTTTGAGCTTTTAAAATAGTAAAGCAGTCTAAACGCAGGACAACCAATTGTTATTGTTCTGCAAGGCTCACTCAGTCATTTAATAAGGCAATACAAACGATCAAATTTGGTATTCAAATGAACAAAATTTTGAGTTACACCTTTTCAGTGTAAAATTTTTTTTTCTCGGCCAAATGAAAAGCAATAATTTTTATTTTTTCAGTAAATGTCAGGAAAAACTGTAATGCTTGATACTGTATTTTTTTTTCAAATCTTAGTGTTAAACTTAGTCGTGAAATTCAGTCATTTAGTGTAAGATTTTCGATTTTGATAGGCTTCAACTCTGCCCGCGAGCCTTTTTTTTTTTTTGGATCAACCTTTTAGCTTTTCAAAGTAATATAGTTCGCTAAAGAAGGATTTTTCCCAACTTTCTAACGCACATCACCGTGAGCGATATATCATAGTTTTGTCAGAATTTCCGCTTTTGATTCCATAATTTTGACTACCAGGTGAAAAATTTTCAAATCCACGCGAAATACTAGCATTGTGGATCAATATCTCTGGGTGCCCGGCCTGGATACAGTGTTGCCAGAACTTCAATATAGCAAAGAAATTACCTAGTGTTTCAATTGTCATGAAGGTGACTGGGTATAGTGCCTTTTGTTTGTGATTGCTGGCCAGAAAGTCATAATGAAGCAGCCAAAACAATACAAGGTTAAACATGGAAGTTTATAACAACCTATTATAATGACCTAAAGGAAAAATCATTTATGGCAACAATGAGCCTTGCATTGTAAGTCATGGTTCAAATGTGTTGAGTACCCACCCCACCCCCATAGGCCTACATAATATTACATACCGGTACCTTATAATATTTATATAGCACGACTATAGCTATACATTTAGAAAGTAGGTCCTATAGCGCTAAATTATGACAAATAGGCCTACACAAACCCGAACGCAAGTCTGAAGGGTGTAATGAAAATGCCAACCCGCGATGGGGGGGGTCATTCAAAATTCACCTGGAGATAGGAGGGACATAAAATTAAAATCCCCTAATAACACGCTTGAATTTTGCTAGGTTTGGATTTTCCCATGGACCTCATCCTAGGTAAATAAACAAACAAACAAATAAACAAACAGACAAAATGGTTTTCATAATCATGGAATCCATAGCCCCTATAAATTGAAATTGCAGGCTATCACGGGAGCAAATTTACAAAAATTCACCTCATTTACCAGAATTGGGGATTTGGGCTACCAAATCGCTGGTCAGGCAATCCTGGTTTTCAATGGAAAAGGGACCTGGTTGACAACAATTGAAATATCGATTATTTCTGCTGGTTGCTCTCGAAATAGAGTACTGAGTTTGACATTTCGGAGCATGAAGGGAAAAAGGGTAAAATAAAAACGGAAATTCTGACAAAACTATAATATATAGACCCACACGATGTGCTTTACAGAGGTGGGAAATCTCTTTCTTTAGCAAACTATATTAGTTTGAGACGCTAAAAAATGAATTCTGTAAAAAGCTCACGGGCGAACTAAAGGCCTATAAAAATCAAAATATCACACTAAAAGACACAATTTGATGCTTAATTTTAACACCAGGATTTTTAAAAAAAATGTTCATCCAAGCACTATGTTTACTGAAGAAAAAAAAAATTTTGCTTTATATTTGACCGAGAAAATAAATTTCATAACAAAAAGGTGTATCTCGGAATTGTGCTGATTTTAACATGTATCGATCGACTTTTAGCGCGACTAAGCAGAACAAAAGAACGGTTGTCCTGCGTTTAGACTGAAAGGCGTTTCTTTAATGGCAAATAATTTTATGAAAAGAAATTCCCTCTACGTCAATGTAAAAGAGAAACCCTGTTCTCTAGACTCAACTGACCCAAATTGTTACAAACTGACAAAAAAACATTTTTCCTATACAAATGAATACCAACCCAAATTTCCAAAATACATTTTTTTTAAATATTATTATTTGGTTCTGTAATTCACCTTATACTTATAAAGTGATGAAATTGATTAATTGACAATTCTTACTCAACTACATACACAAATCAGAGTAACACTATAAACACTAACATAAAGCCAATATTCTAAATAATGAAATGTAATGGGAATGTACATGTATTTAAAAAAAACACTTCAACTGACTGACTTCAAGACTCCCTCTGCTTTAGAGCAGTATTTTCTTTTTTGTTGCCTTAAGGGGTGGAGTATGAACGTTTAGACAGTATTTATTGTGGGACATTAGAGCACATCAGACATATCGAATTGCATTCTGAATACGAAGAATGTCCTTCTGATATCAAATAATTTTGATTTTTTTGAAATTCGCAATGTAATACACATTTTATGGCAAATCGTTAAAAAATTATATTTTTGATATTTAACAGTACTCAAGTAAACTTTATAAATCTGATGATTTATACTTAAAGTGTATGTAGGTGGGATGAAAAGCAGACGATCAATTGAAAATTTTGAGCTTTCGTATTGAAGATATATAGATTTTTTTCCCAAAACACCAGAAAAAAATTAGGTCTTTTGGGGAAAAAAAATCCATATCTTCAATATGAAAGGTCAAAATTTGCAATTGATCGTCTCATACACTTTAAGAATATATCATTAGATTTAAAATATTTACTTCGAGGACTGTTATATATCAAAAATGTGAAAAATATCAAATTTTATTAATTTGTCATAAAATTTGTATTATATCGTGAATTTCAAAAAATGAAAATTATTTGATATCAGAAAGACATTCTTAGTATTCAGAATGCAATTTGATATGTCTGATGTGCTTTCATGTCCAACAAAAAAAACTGTCGAAATGCTCATTCCAGATCCCTTAAGGATGCGCAATTATGTTTTGGGAGCAACTTTACCATGTTTGTTTCTTTAAAAATATATATTTTCATGTACATTATATAAGGTCCTATGCCATGAGTTGGGACACCTTTCGGTAACACATGGGAAATTTTGAAAATTACAATGACTTTCATCTTGCAGCTAAGTAACATCTTACTTGATGAGGCTTGTTTTCATGAGCATTTTGACACCATTTTAATGAAAATTGGTCAATTTTCAGGAAGGGGGTCTCAAAAATATATATTTGTATTAAAATGATGTTCATTTCTTATTTTAAAGCTCTTTATTTCATTTTGGTGTCTATTTATATGTATTTGGGGTAAGGGTGTGAGTGAGTCCCGGGAATTCGAGTCCCGCCCGATAATCCTGCCCGGGTACCCGAAATTTTTAAAAAAATCATTCATGGTTGACCTTGTTTTGTGTTTTTAATATGAAAATTGATACATAGTTTTCATGTCATACTCTATTAATGATATCAAAATGCATTGAATTTGAATTTGGGGTTTTTTTGCATTTTTTTTTTTTTTTTTTTGCAATTTGGTACCGGTTACCCGCTCGAAAAATGCGCTGGTACCGGGCACAAAATTACCAAAATCACACCCCTAATTTGGGGTCTGTTAATCCAGAGATTTTGTTTTCAATGGACCTTCCTGTTTCTTTAAAATAAACTTTTAAAAGTGTGAAAATGGCTCCCTAGCCACCACCGCAATCACCAATTCATTAATTAATTAATCCTAATTAAAACTGAAACAATATGAATTTTATTTATTTCTATGGAAAGAGTATAGATTACTCTTTAAAAATTTTTATTGTATGAGAAGTATTATGGAAAATAAGACACCATAAACATCGTGGAACAAGTGGAAAAGTGTTACTCCACTGCCAAATTAGGTATCCCAACTCATGGCACAGGACCATAACATGAGAGAGGAAAATAATTTCCACATTATTTTCTTACATGTTGTTCACAAGAGAAATTATACACAACAATATTTACTGAAACCTGTTTTCCTAAAGCCTATTCAGTAATCTGCTCAGTCGAAAGATCGTACTTAAGTACAGAAATTAACTATGTGTATTTGAATGGGGCTTCAACTTTGTCAATATTGCTGTTTTCCCTGTTTTTGCCAAATTTGTATTATTTTTTACACTTTCGCTGGGATCACTGAATAAGCCTAACAAGTTCTAACTTTTATTTTAACAACTGATTTGATCATAAGTATTTAGGATTTTAAAAAACCTTGCTTTATTTCTTAAGTCTGCTGTAATATACTGCTAATAATATTTTACTAAACTGAGATCAGTAGTATTTAAATAGTAGATCACATTGATATGAAACAGAAAAAAAAATCAACATCAATTTTGTTCAATTTTAATACTCTTCCCCTTCCTGCTCCCCGTCTTCATCAGCAGAGTCAACACCAACTTCTTCATAATCCTTCTCAAGGGCAGCCAAATCTTCACGAGCCTCAGAGAACTCACCCTCTTCCATACCCTCTCCGACGTACCAGTGAACAAAAGCACGCTTGGCGTACATCAGATCAAACTTATGATCCAGACGAGCCCAAGCTTCGGCGATGGCGGTGGTGTTGCTCAACATGCAGACGGCACGCTGGACCTTAGCCAGATCACCACCTGGTACAACGGTTGGTGGCTGGTAGTTGATACCTACTTTGAAGCCAGTTGGACACCAGTCAACGAATTGAATGGTACGCTTGGTCTTGATGGCAGCAATGGCTGCGTTGACATCTTTGGGGACAACGTCACCACGGAACAGCAGACAACAGGCCATGTACTTGCCATGACGAGGATCACATTTGACCATCTGGTTGGCTGGCTCAAAACAGGCATTGGTGATTTCAGAAACAGACAGCTGTTCATGGTAGGCCTTCTCTGCAGAGATGACAGGAGCGTACGTGGCCAGAGGGAAATGAATACGTGGGTAGGGCACTAAGTTGGTCTGGAATTCTGTCAAGTCGACATTGAGAGCCCCATCAAAACGTAGAGAAGCCGTAATAGATGAAACAATCTGACCAATCAGGCGGTTAAGGTTGGTGTAAGTTGGGCGTTCAATGCCCAGGTTACGGCGGCAGATGTCGTAGATTGCCTCGTTGTCAACCATGAACGCACAATCACTGTGCTCCAAAGTGGTATGAGTGGTCAGGATGGAGTTGTATGGCTCCACAACTGCAGTTGAGACCTGCGGCGCTGGGTAGATCGAGAATTCCAGCTTGGATTTTTTGCCAAAATCGACAGAGAGACGTTCCATAAGGAGAGATGTAAAACCAGAACCAGTGCCGCCACCAAAACTGTGGAATATCAGGAATCCTTGCAGACCTGTGCACCCATCAGCCTGAAAAATATGAAGGATAAAAGTATTATACAACGGCACTGATTGATATAATTAAAGACAGAATTAAAAAGCAACTTTTTTAGGCATTGTTGACATGGAACCTTCAGGAAAGAAAGTTTGCTACTATGAAGACCTAACCTAATATACGGTTTGTATATTTTAAGATGCAAAATTAACCATAAGGCGTCATGTTTTACCATTAAAAATATATAAAACAGTGAAATTGGCCAAAAAACAACCCCAAACAAAATAATGGGCCCAATTAATAAATAAATAAACAATACAATTAACAAGAGCACCACTTCCTTGTTCAGACTGTCTGTTTTGTAATGTCAGAGAGGGGTTGTCATGGTCCCATATGCTGATATACTATAGGCACTGAAAAAGTGCTAGTCAAAAGGACATTTCACCTTGAGTAAATGTTTACATAACTAATTGGGTTTGGTGACTGGTCAAGATGCCTGATAGGTGTAAATGAGTGAGATGTTTGTTCATAGTAAGGGTTGCCAACCAACAATTTGGTAGCCCAATTAGTTCTGAATTTGAGATACTACTTGCTCATGGCTCGTGCACAGAAGGGCCTATAGACAGCACGAGCCCAATTGGTGCTGTATCTATTGACTTGTAAGGCAAAGCAACACTGAAAAGCAAACATTGTAGCCCCACTGAAGCAGTAAAGTTCAACATCTCTTTTACACAATCGCCAGATCAAGGAGTTTGTTCAGTGTTTGTAATATGAAAAGCACCACAAACAGTCTGCATAGGAGACTATTCCATGAAATTTGGTAAAAATTTTTGTAACAAAATGCTCCAAAAATGACACTTTCCGTCCGAATTTTCCTAGCTAAATAAGTAACAATCATGAACAATCATGCAAAGATCGCCGCCTCAAATTACCAGATCCATTGCTCAAACGATGTAGCAAGAGAAAGAAAAAAACATACAGAAATCTGGATCATGCCTACAGTTCATTGCGTTACGCAATGAGCTAATAATATAATTAAACAGATTTAATTAAACAGGAAATAAATAAATTGTGTAAATTTGGACAACAAAAATCTGAATTGAGGTTTACACCTGAAAATTGTCATGCCTGATATTACAAGAAAAAATTGAAGCATGTAAGCGATGGTTTCAAAACCAAACCGCCAAAAGACTAATGGCACCCTGCCAGAACGTACGACAATTTTATGTTCTTCACTCAATTTGCAAGTTTTGTTCATCGGGGTCATATATGTGACCATCCGCTCGTAAAGTCGGCAAATTGTATTTCGAGTTACAGTGCAAAATGTGCATACAGGTTGTATTCATATTTACCTAATGCTTGTTCTACATGTTTCTCATTTTAGTGTCAGTCAAACGCCAATCTTTAATCCTACTGTTGAAGAGGATAATAAGCTTATACTTATGTATAGAGTTAGTAAATAGCTCTAGTCTTTGTTTGCTTTGGCAAAATCCTGTTCAAGTGGTGGTTGACTAACAGGACATTCCTGAACCTTGTTGACTTGGGGATAATTTGAAGTGACCGCCAATTATGACAATTTGATATGTAATACCAGCGATGTGGAAAAAGAGAAATAATGTAGCACCAAAATAATGTACCCTTTTACTGAAGGAGCAAAGTTTAACAAGCCATAACTCCGCTTCTGGATATTGTTTGAAGTCAAATGATATATCATTGTAAAGCTTATGATATATATTTTCTAAAACCGGAAGAAAATTAAATTGACCAGAGCTGACATTACGAGCATTTCGACGTGGACAGTCACATATAAACTATGGCTGCACATTGTAAATTATATTTGTGCGCCTGATCTTAAATTTAACATTGCAACAAGTTTAAAATGTGTCTACTACATTGTATCTTAAAAAGATTACTCAATATCAATATGAGTAAAGTTGTGAAAAAGTACAATTGAGTATTGAGCAATTTTTATTTAGAATGCACTGCAGGATATTTTCTCACCAGCTTTCTGATTCTGTCACACACTTGATCAATGTGTTCTTTACCAATGGTGTAATGTCCACGTGCATAATTATTAGCTGCATCTTCCTTGCCAGCAATCAGCTGCTCCGGGTGGAAAAGCTGACGATAGGTACCGGTGCGCACCTCATCTGGATGATGGAAAGAGAATTGTATACAATGTATAAATGATGCATTCTATGCAAAGTTTATCTGCCAACCTCTAGCCTCATCCCTTATATTTTTATGTTCTATTTTTTCCCACTTCAACTTTAAGATCATACATCATTTTGTTCAGGGTTCTAAAAACTGTTTTTGATTATGAGGGCTATTCCAGGTGAAATCTATATACCTCTTATGGAAGACATATCCTTAATCTCTCACACAAGGGGTGTAGATTTCCAATGGAGTAGTCAGTTAAGGTAGTCCTATTTGAAATTCATACCCCATGTGTAGAAGATTAAGGTCATGTCTTCCAAAGGGGGTGTGTGGATTTCAACCGGAATAGCCCAGAACTGATTCTGTGAAAAGTAGTATTTGCATGTGCCTTTTGTCACTGACAAATATTCCTCATGGGAGGCTATTTTGTGAAATTTGGGGACAAATCGCCCCAAGCCCCTTGCATTTTGCGCTCTGTTTTTGTGTTTGCATTAAATTTAACTTTTCTATGAGTTGACTTCTGACGTCAATGCCTGGCAGTATGCGCACGCATCATCACAATTTCCATTGTTATTTGCCTGGCAGTATGCGTGCGCATCATATTTTGTTCAGGGCTCGTGTTTTTAAAACTCCCACCACATCACAATAAGGTTATTGAACAGTGTTATAGTGCTTGCATGGTGTTCATTCAAGCATATCGATATACCAGTCCCTTGCCTTTATTGATAAACATTGAAGTCAACTCATCTATATGAACTGAAACAGAAATATAATTAATGTTCTCACCGATGACAGTAGGCTCCAGATCTACAAACACTGCTCTTGGTACGTGTTTTCCTGCTCCAGTTTCACTGAAGAAAGTATTGAAGGAGTCATCACCTCCTCCAATGGTCTTATCACTGGGCATCTGACCATCAGGCTGGATACCATGCTCCAAACAGTACAACTCCCAGCAGGCATTGCCCATCTGCACGCCAGCTTGGCCAACGTGGACTGAGATGACTTCGCGCTGTTGGATAAAAACATTATTTTTTTGAATTGTTACTGTTTATATAAAATCACACAAATATTCAGTGTTACAATAATACTGCATGACTGGACATAATCAGCCTGCTAATTAAGAATTTTAAACAGGGCAGCCAATCCAAAGAAATTTGCCAAGAGCACCTAGACAAATGCTTTTGAATTGCTTGAAGACAGGGCGCCAAGGCAATACCATTGGTGCCTTTGGTTATTCTGAGGGCTGTTGGACTTTTGATACTAGTAAAACTCTCAAAACAAGGTGCTACCACAAAGAGTTTGTTATGTGCGCATGGTATACGCCTTTCATGCACACACTTTAATTTCCACATACAAAAGCCTTCTGACACATTGCTAGAAAAGCGCCAAAAATAAAAATGCAATTTTGCGCATGCGTCTGCATGGAGAACCATGTTTTGGTAGAAAGATGGCGGATCTGTGCATAGGGGGAATAATAAGCGACTTTGATAATTCAGAATCAAAGTGCATTGAGGATTATTCTGGTGAGATAAACAATCCAATTTCCCACACTAGTCGGGAATGATTGTGATCGTAGTACTTTTCAGTTATGACAGTGGCGAGTCTAACCAATACTTAGCTTAATATAAATTAAGTGCTGTGACAAAATCAAGACCAAACAATGTGCAAAACAAGTTAAAATCATTTTTACAAAGTGAAAAGTTCAACACCATTGAATACTGTACGAGTTTATATTTCCTGTGACATTACCCACAATGCATTTCATTCTCAATTATCAAAATCGCTTAAGGGGGTACTACACCCCTGCCCAATTTTGTGCCTATTTTTGCATTTTTCTTAAAAATTAAAGCATATTGGGGACAAGTAAGATATGTATATTATAAGGGCAAAGACTACAACTACTGCACTGGAAATTTTATTTCAGCAGACAACAATTGTGGAGTTACAGTCAAAAATGAGGGAAAACCAATATTTGATCAATAAATCAATAACTACTTGCTTTGAGTAACTGAATTTTCAGTACAGTAGTTGCAGTCCTTGCCCCTATAATATGCATATCTTACTTGTCACTAATTTGCTATAATTTTTGAGAAAAATGCAAAAAAAGGCACAAAATTGGCCAGGGGTGTAGTACCCCCTTAATGATTTCATTTGCCTGAATTTCTGTCTCAGACCTGTTGCTACTGTTTTCCGATGCAAATAATTAAACTTTTAGTAAAACAAATTAATTTCTATGGCAACGGCAAGCAATTTACCATTTGTATTAATTATTCAGGAGAGGAAAGAAAGATCAATACTCCTTTACAGGAAATAATTGTGCGTGGCAATACACATTAATTTTTCAGATCCTCCATTAAGCAATGACGAGATCATTAACCGTGACAACATCAAATAAATTCAGCTCTACGTTATTAATGTATAGGGTACATTTTGAGATAAGACAAAATGTATATTTAATTTTGTATGCATTTCATTGTATTTGACAATATAAAATTTCTCTACTGGATTTTCCATACATGCATTATTCACTCGGTCGGACATCCGGGAACATTGTCCCCTTCGTCCCCTTTGCACAAGCGCGCGCATAGCAACCAGCCTGAGAAAGGGGAACTGCACATGCGCTGCACATGCGTACACTGGTTTTACAAGGCTATTTCCCCTTTGTGACGTCAGCCCGACCAAGAGAATATGGATAATTCAAATTATAAGATATGGAAATATATCAAGGGAGCCAGAAAGCCTAAACTGTTTTTACCTGTTTCTTTAATTATGCTATGTGTGTATTTTTAAGGTTTTGATTGTTTTAAAAATGTTTTTTTTTGTATTTCTTAAGGTTGTTTTGTTTTGTACAGCGCTTTCCTTTTGTAAAGGCGCTTTATAAATGCCGTTAATAATAATAATAATAATAATAATATAATAATAACTCACAATCACCTGCTCCCACAAAATGAGCATAAAGTCGCCAGGGCACTATAGAAAATACAGTCCGTTGATCATGACAAAATTCAATAGAAAACAGAAGACATTGTGGAGGAAATATTGATTTTTGAAGACCAAAGCATGGAGGCAACTTTATGCTCATTTTATGACAGCTGGTCATAGTGAGTTACGCCTTTCTGGTTCTGAACCCTCAATATTTTATTTCACAAGAAACTTCTTTTGTCCAATATCCATTTGGTCCAATAGCCTTATAACTATTCAGACTAATCATCATTTGGTTGGATTTAATTATCGTTTGGCCTATTAAACCATATGGCAAGAAAACATGTGTATTACATGCTAACATCATTGACTGATATTGCTTCAATTGATAAGATTGTAGCGGGTTTGCCGTCGGACAAGTTTAGAACTAGCTCTGAACTAGCCCTGACTTCTTCAGGACAAAGTACCTAGGAATGAGACATGTAGGCAAGTAGGCCACCCCTTGCCTACTGGTGGCTCTGAAAAGAGCCGTTCATTGAAGACTGCCCCTTGTCAACAGAGAACAAGCAGACCTCGCCTATCTGCTAATGTAAAAAGTTTGGTGGCTCTGAAAAGAGCCGTTCAGTGAAGACTGCCCCTAGTCAATAGAGAACAAGCCGACCTCGCCTATCTGCTAATGTATAAGGTTTGGTAGCTCTGAAAAGAGCCATTCAGTGAAGACTGCCCCTTGTCAACAGAGAACAGGCAGACCTCACCTATCTGCTAATGTAAAAAGTTTGGTGGCTCTGAAAAGAGCCGTTCAGTGAAGACTGCCCCTTGTCAACAGAGAATATTGCTTCAGAGATATTGCTTCATTTGGTCTATTCTGGGACCTGAAATAAACATCAACAAGTGAAGCATTTACACTACACTGATGTTAGAGAACTCAAGACTGTCACTGAATAGATTCATCAAGTTTGTAGTTAATGTATTCAGTCAACTCAAGACTCTGTTTTGATCTATGTGTCATGCTATGGGACATGCATGACTTGAGACTCGACTTTTCAAAATTGAAATGACTTGACTCAGATTTTCACATTTTCCCCATAGAGATTGTACAGTAACTGACTCGACTCGAGATATTGCAAGAAATTACTTGACTCGACCATGAAATGACTTGACTTGTTACAACTCTGGAAATTAGCCACATTACTCATGGGGAACATGAAAGTACTCCTAAGAGATGTACATGCCAGCCAAGCCATGAAGATCTGGAATCAAGATCTTCCAGAAACAATTATCTTTCCTGAATACAGTCAGTTCCTGAACATTTTAAATAGAAAGTAATTGAAGTTTTCTCATAATTTTCTTACCAAATATGTTGAAAATGATCAATTAACAAATGGTACAAATATGAAAATCATCAAGTATTGATTATCATAAACTGCATCTCTAAATATTAAATTCCATACCAGATTTACAAAGAACACAACTTCACCTTCTCAGTCTAAAATGTGGTGTGATCAAGCAAAATCAGTCTGAAGTCGGTCATATTCAATTTTCAGTTTCTTATTGGATTGTAACAAGCATTTGCAGAGTCTCCATTTTGCAGCAAACCCCATTGAAATTGGTGAACTAGTATGAAAGATATGAATAGTTAGAGTTTCCAAAACAATAGGAAAGAATAGGAAACAAACTGAAATATTTCCTTTGTTTGGCTATATCTCAAGATTAATATTTCCCCGACTTCCAACTGGTCACATCACAAATTCTATATCCCAAAATCTGATATATAAAATACTTTCTTCTTAAAATTAGCTTATGTATAGACCACTTGACATGTGTCGTCATTGCCCGTCAGTATAAGCGCCAATTATGGCAATTTCCATTGTTCTTTGCCCTGCAGTGCCCCGCATCGTAGTTTGCTCAGGACATGTGTATTTCAAATCGCCCACCAAGTACAAGAAAGCCATTGAACAGCGTAGCGGTTCATTCAAGCATATCGATAGACCAGTCCCTCGCCTTTGTTGATAAATAATGATGTCAAGTGGTCTATAGTACTAAGCTATTTAAAAACCCAATTCTATACCAACTAACTACCAGTGGTAAAGAGCATAAAATTAGCCTAGTGTGAAACCATCTATTGATGGATTACACAGCTTTATTCCATAGGCTGCTTCCTCAATGGAGTCTTTACACTAGTCTAACTCATGAATATCTTACAACAAGGATGCACTGTAATGTTAAACTTATTTTTCACACATTTTAAGTAGAACTAAAAGTAGATATCTGCTGTATATTCTCATACTGCCTATGCAGCTTTCAACAACTTCTAGAAATAATATCGGCCACTTACCATTATGAATTGATGGTTTCTGGTTTCTTCACTCCTCGAAAAAAGTAAGACTTGTAACAGCCGATTATTGCTTCCCAATTGTGATGATTAGGACTGCCGGTATCAGAAGTGCTGTTTCTGCGCCGCTGCAGCAATATTTTATCCCTACCCTTATGCTACAATATCCTCCTTGATTGGTTGCATCCAGTCACCATGGCGATTTGATACTTAACGAACAATTTATTGTCTCCGTATTCTGTCGATATAATGTACTGAAAGTATATCTATTAGTGCCGGTTGAATGAGCATCAACAGGTTGCTGTAGGGACCATTATTAATTGTAATCATTCTTTTCAATAGAAATGGGCAGGTATATAACTCATTTCACAAACAATGCAGTGTTAATAAGTCCATGTTGGCTGTTAACAGATTCAATCCATCATAAATATGAGTCAAACCGTCAGCCTACTACGATAATTATCAAGTAATTTTTTGTAATTTTGAGAACAAAGTACAAAATATGGTTCAAGCATGCATCAGTTACATAATCAGAAATCACCCTAATTCTATCTGATTATTCCCTTTATTTTGTTTCATTATCATTTGTTCTTGTGCAAAGATATGTGAAAAAAATAATTTTAAATGCATGCTTGAACCATATTTTGTATTTTGTTCTCAAATTACAAAAAATGACTTATCGAAGTAGGCTGATGAAATGTTTAATGGATCAGGCCAGAGTGCCTTACAACTACAAGTTACACTGTTGAGAGTTTTCATAATTCAATTTTTCATAATTTCAAAGCTTTTTCAGGAGATACCATGTCAAGTCAACCTTGACTCACAAACCAAAACCTAAACTAGGGGTGTGATTTTGGGTAATTTTGTGCCCGGTACCAGCCATTTTTTTTTTTTTTTTTAAGTTTTTTTTCGGTTTTGTAGTGTCTCTGGACCTAGACCTAAATGCTAGGATCATGGTTGACCTAAAAAAAATAATAAATTGAATTTTGCACATTGTTTTGTAATTTTAATATGAAAATTGATACATAGTTTTCATGTCATACTCTATTAATGATATCAAAATGCATTGAATTTGAATGCATTTTGATATCATTGATAGAGTATGACATGTAAACTATGTATCAATTTTCATATTTTACTTTTTTTTTTTTTTTTTTTTTTCTTGAATTTTTTTTCTATGTTTTATTTTTTATAATTTTTTCAACATTTATTTGTTTTGCAAAAAAAAAAAAAATTTTTTTTTTTTTTTTTTTTAAATTCGGAGTAGCCGGGCAGGGAATTTCCTGCCGGGTAATAGGATTATCGGGCGGGACTCGAATTCCCGGGACTCACTCACACCCTTAACCTAAACTAATAAAAATTAAATTTTATTTCTGCCTAACTCTAATCACAAGATAAATTATCAATCATAACAAGGGTACACAATAACAACAGGTATATACACACACTTTTAAGGCTACACGAT
The DNA here is from genome assembly GCF_039555335.1 of Amphiura filiformis. Lineage (NCBI taxonomy): Eukaryota > Metazoa > Echinodermata > Ophiuroidea > Amphilepidida > Amphiuridae > Amphiura > Amphiura filiformis. The sequence goes on from NW_027305538.1 coordinate 111,302, forward strand.
CTATTGTTGGTCGAAGCAGCCGAAAAATCAATTTTAATTATCAAAATCAATATATTATTGACAAATAACACTTTGATATTTTGCAAAGGTTCATTCTACAAATCATATACTTTGAAAACTTGCTTAATTTATTGTTGGGAATAAGTTATGTACGTTTTACAAAAGTGTTGTTGTTTCAGTCCTCTTTACAACATAACTCAAGAACCACAGGACTTACAAGGGTATATCTGTGATATTTGAATTCTTCTACATACTCGCTACAAAATGATCAATGCAATTTTTTTTTTTTTTTTACTAGCACTCGCAAGATGCTGTGAACTACCAAATCGCAACAGTTTAAAATAGTTGCTAACCTTAATGGATATTTTCAGAAGAACTATAAAATTCCTTGGAAAAACAGTGGCATGATCGACAGGAATTTTATAAACATAATTTTTCAGTCCCCAAACCTGGTGACAAATTATGTTTATTTACATAAAATTCCTGTTTAAATGCAAGAAATTTAAACTTACACTTGGCAGCTCATTTATTAAGACCATACATTGTATTTTGCGACATCTCTCACAAAGTATGTGAATTAAAATGCTTGCAACATTTTATTCATTGTTCTACAGTACCTTCTTCTTGTGGACTTCCTAGGATCACTCAGCCATAGCTAATGCATTTTACCCATTAACTATGGCCAGTATAAATTGACTAATTAATCAGAAACACACCAAATCAATGTGAATAGCTTGGGATCTATCATATATTGATTATACGATGAAAAGAATTATTCTGAATGACTTGCAGCCCATCATATCATATCAAAATTATTCTGAATGACTGTTGCAGCCAATCAGATCATATTAATATTATTAAGGGGTACTACACCCCTGTCCAATTTTGTGCCTATTTTTGCATTTGTCTAAAAAATTATAGCACATTGGTGACAAGTAAGATATGTATATTATAGGGGCAAGAACTACAACTACTGTACTGAAAATTCAGCAACTCAAAGCTAGTTATTGATTTATTGATCAAATATTGGTTTTCCCTCATTTTTGACTGTAACTCCACAACTGTTGTCTGTGCTGAAATCAAATTTCCAGTGCAGCAGTTTTAGTCCTTGCCCCTATAATATACATATCTTACTTGTCACCAATGCGCTATAATTTTTGACAAAAATGCAAAAATAGGCACAAAATTGGGCAGGGGTGTAGTACCCCCTTAAGTAAATTATACCATAATTCGTCATTTTGGGGGTTCAGTGCGGTTTATGCTTATATAATGAAGTATAAATAGTCAAACCAGGACTCAAACTGGGTATATTTTTTTCTTTCTGTACAGTTGATGTTTTACGAGAATCTTCACGCAAATCGATTCGCGGATTTGCATCGGATTTCTGAGCCTGTGTTGCAGCCAATCATATCATATTAATATTATTAAAGGGCAAATCATAACAAAGTATGTTAAATCTTTAGGGTGGCATGACATTTTAAAATAAATTTTGAGAAATTCACATTAGTACCAAGGTTAATTGTGACGTGTCATGTCAAAAGGAGACACTTTTGGGCAGGATCGTAAATAGAGAAATAGCCAAAAATCTGCTGGTGGGTGATTTTTTCACAATTCGGGTTTGTTGCGAATTTGTGATGTTATTAATGTTAAAAATATTGTCTGATAGTTTCAGACCGAATATAACTGGCATCTTGTATTTTTGAGACATTTTTCAAGTTAATTCCTACTCTCAACATTGTCAATAATATTTTTAAAGACCGATATCTCAATTTCCAATTTTATAATACCACAACTTCCGAACTCAATCTTCGCTTAGGAATGTCCGATTTCATTGGGGAAAACGGCGTTGTGGAGCAAAATATCTCTACATTTAAAAACCTCAAAATTCATAACCTGCCCAAAAGTGTCTACTTTTGACATGACACGTCACAATTATCTTAGTTCATAAAGAGTGATTATTGTTAACGCAGTATTTCCTGTAACTTTTTTAAGTCGCATGGCTCAACAATAAGGACAACTGTGTTCATACGAAATTATGTTTAAATGCGACACCGATTAACAAACGGATGAACACCTAAATCATAAGGGCTTTGTCGAGTAGAATTTTCATTGTCGACTATCATCAAATCTCAAGATCCGACAAGCAATACATCTATAATGTCTAAATATTAAGTCAGAGATCATGTTATGCATCGTTTATTTACATCAACATATTACTATTAACTACACATAATCAAATTGGTAAATTGCCACTGGAAAATGCCGTTGATTTTTCCACCATATCATCGTCATCTTGTGCTCAATTATTACTTTTTTACACCTAGAAGTTACTTTTGATTTGATTTGATTTGATTTGATTTGTTCGGGTTTTGACAACCCTGGATAACCCAAGAAAGCCTCTATTGAAGCTTATTTCCATTGGGGTCCATTTGAACACCGGGACGGGTTGGGAACAGTCAGGGGTTAATACCCTACTCTTTTTCGAAACTGACTGCGAGATACATGTACAGGTATGGCTCTCTGTACACGGGACCAACGGCTTAACGTCCCCTCCGAAGGACGGAGTACTTTCATGATTCATTTACCCAATTCTAAATGAACCATGGGGAGAGCGGAAGTCTGAATTTAATCTACAGAAGTTGCCAATTAATTTCAGACTGTTTTTTCCAAGTCAATATCCCAGCAAATCGCCACCGTCGGGTATCGAACCCGGGACCTCATGCACTAAAGGCAAGTACCCTAACCATTGCGCCACGCTCTCCCTTTACTTCATGGTGAATAATATCTAAAATATTGTCCTTGTTGACAACAGCCATACTAAATCATGCCACCATGAGGTATCCCTTCTGAAATGACGGCATTCCCAGGCATTATATGTGAATTTAGGGAAACATTTGTGATTTTGAAAAAAAGTTCAACTCATTCAATTTATTAGTATGTAATCATTTTTCATTCCATACAATAAATAAATACAAAGTAGATCATTACATAACACTCAACATAATTTTAATTCTTAAAACCAATCACATATCTTTGTATTTCATAGTTCATACATTCTTGTACTCATAATTACTAAATCAAAGGATTTAAGGATGGACAAAATAATAAAGAGGTAATTTTAAGAAGCTCATTTAAAGAAGCATAGCCATGATTTTAGTGTGACGGGGCAAAGCCAAATTTCTGTCTCTTTAACATCCCCATTTTATCACTGAAAAAAAAAATGGGGACAGTTTCACTCATTGCCAAATATTGGGAACTTTGTCGTGCAAACAATTCTTGATGTGAATCAGCACAGTGAATAGATGGTCACATATATTTAATGTATTCTTTCCAGCTTATGCACAAGCATATTTTCTTTCTTTTTTTAACATTTTATGCTTTATTACATAAATTATTTATATTACTGGTACACCAAACCATAAATGCTACAAAATATTTGCACATGAAGGATATTAAAACATCAGAACTGAACAAGAATACAATAAGTACAATTTTAAAACACAGTGAAAAGTAAGGGACAAGCAGGTGCAAGCACCTATGCCATAATTCCAAAAATAAATTAACCCTAACTGCTCTGAATGCTACAAAACTACTATAGGCTGGGTGCCTTCCCCTTCAACGGGCGGGGTGTGCAACACATAGGGCACCTCTGACCAAACCCACCTCAGGGCGTTAGGCAGTGGCGTAGCATCATAGGGGCACGTCCCTCCCCCAATCGATTGCAAAAAAAAGAAAATCCTATAGAAAAATTGCCGAAAAACAGATTGTGCCCCCCAATCAGACCCAGTGCCCCCCCATAATGGTTGGTCCCCCTCCCAATGTGATGACCCACACTACGCCACTGGCGTTAGGGTTAAAAGATCTCCATTCAACTCAAAAAACATCAAATAAAAAAATAATACCCAAGATCATATTAATAAAATTTACACCTAAAAAAGAAATTCACTTTGTAGACATAGTACATTTTACACCCAAAGCAAAGGGACCAACCTGTTCATGGTTCAAATTTGTTGTTAAATGTATCCAATACTTGAAGATTATTGTAAGTCTTTCTTTTTTTAATCTACGCAAAATGTCTCCTTCCGTCTAATAATCGTCATATTCATCTTCTTCTGCCTCTTGTTCCTCCGAGTCAGCAGCTACTTCTTCGTAATCTTTCTCTAAAGCAGCTAGATCTTCACGAGCCTCTGAGAACTCACCTTCTTCCATACCCTCACCGACGTACCAATGGACGAAAGAACGCTTGGCGTACATCAGATCAAATTTGTGATCCAGACGAGCCCAGGCTTCAGCGATGGCGGTGGTGTTGCTCAACATGCAGACGGCACGCTGGACCTTAGCCAGATCACCACCAGGTACAACAGTTGGTGGTTGGTAGTTAATGCCTACTTTGAAACCAGTTGGACACCAGTCAACGAATTGAATGGTACGCTTAGTCTTCAGAGAAGCAATAGCAGCATTGACCTCCTTAGGGACTACATCGCCACGAAAGAGCATACAGCAGGCCATATACTTGCCACGTCGAGGATCACATTTGACCATCTGGTTTGACGACTCAAAGCAAGCATTGGAAATGTCTGCTACATAATTTTGCTCATGGTAAGCTTTCTCTGCTGACATGAGAGGAGCGTACGTCACAAGAGGAAAATGAATTCGTGGGTATGGCACCAAATTAGTCTGAAACTCATTCAAATCAACATTCAACATACCAGCAAATCGCAAAGATGTGGTCATCGAAGACACAACTTGGGCTATCAGTCGATTGAGGTTTGTGTAAGTTGGTCGAATGAGCTCAAGACTCTGCCGACAGATATCGTAAATAGCCTCATTATCAACCATGAATGAGCAATCAGAGTGCTCTAAATTGGTGTGGGTGGTAAGGATCGAGTTGTAGGGCTCCACAACTGCAGTGGAGACTTGAGGCGCAGGGTAGATGGCAAACATGAGCTTGGATTTCTTGCCAAATTCGATCGAGAGATGTTCCATTAGGAGAGCTGAGAAACCAGAGCCAGTACCACCTCCGAAGCTGTGAAACAAGATGAAACCTTGCAATCCATTACACTTGTCGGTCTAATAAAAAAAGGAAAAGAAATGTTCTTTATACATTTGATGGCAGTTCATACTAACCAAATTCAGAGGGACTTGGGAATAACCCAACATGAAGCAAAGACACAAGCAACAGACAAAACTGAATGGAGGAGGCTTACTCGGCAGAGGGCGATGGGCCACACCGGCCTGCGCATATAAGTTAAGTCAAGTATGTTTTGATTACCCAGTAGACACAGAAATACCATATTGTCTGCAATAAACGCCCCCCCCCCTAATTGACGCCCCCTCCATTTTTATCTGTGTTTGACAGAAATGCAATCATTTCCATGCCATATCGTGTAAGCTTAAAACTAGCTTCAGTATGTCAGTGACGATCACTAAATTGCATGAACAAAAACTTTCATCCATTTCATTGCCTAATTATGGTAGAGTTTCACCAGATTCTTGCTTGATGATCCACTTATGGGTTTAATTTTGTTGTATTTACCAAGAAAATGCCATTTTCCACTTGATTTTCATGGCAGTTCCATGGTAGTAGTAGTATAGTCGTAAATCCCTAGTTTCTACAGGAGCACCTTTGGATATTGAATCAGATTTTTAAGTTTTTTTCACTGACAATTCTCTTCCAATAAATGACCCCCTTTTATACAACACCCCCAGGGCATTTATTACAGATAATATGGTATTTTAAAAATGTTCTTCAACTTAACAACCAATTTAAATAAAAAGCAGATCATAGGGTGAAAAGCTGTCAGAACAACATGAACACCAACTTCAATATACAAAACACAGCTGATTAGGCAAAAAAAAAAAAGGTTCGTCTCAAAGCTTGCGCGCGCGTTTGTAAAATCCCACGATTTGACAAAAAACAAATGCGGAATTTTTTTTTATTTCAAATTTTTTTTTATAGTTTTTTCCAGAAAAAAATTGGCGAAAATCAGACTTTTTTTCTCAAAATACCATGAAAAAAAAGTCGGGAATAAAAAAAAAAAATTTTTAAAATCGCATTTCGCATTTGTTTTAAATTTCTCGTGAGCTTTGAGACAAACCTTTTTTTTTTTTTGGCCTTAGCTGAATAATCTGGTTTGAAACTTACCATCTTCTTGATTTTATCCATGCATTCCTCTAGTTTCTCTCTACCAATAGTGTAGTGACCACGAGCATAGTTATTAGCAGCATCTTCTTTGCCAGTGATTAGCTGCTCAGGGTGGAAAAGTTGACGGTAGGTACCGGTGCGAATCTCATCTGTTGGGAAGACATTAATATTCATGATCAGTACAATCCTGTGTGCAAAGTAAGGCTGGGATATTCGGTCGGACTCTCAGGAACCAGCCTGTTCCTATGGTACCGTACTGGTTACCCAACAGTCATTCAGTGTGTTTCTACTGAGCAAACAGTTGCGGGTGAATTCAAGTGAATTCTGAATTGATGCAAGGAATGTGTGGTAATAGTCTGAGAAGGAACAGATCGGGTAAAGGTGAATGCACGGTAATGCGAGTGAATCCCGTCAACCACCTATTGAGGTGGTTAAGGCCAATTTAAGTCAATTCTTTGTTTCCTGTTACACAATTTTTCATGACTGTGTAGGTGACTATTTCAATTTTCATTATTCATTATTTCATACCATTTCATTATTGCATCTGTTACAGGTGTAAACCAATAACTACACATGTATACATGTGATAAATCATAGTTTGTAGTTTACAGAGGTAGTTTACAGCCACATGAAGGTGATTGTAAAACTATTATCAAAAATTTCACAATATTTTTTACGGGATCAGAGCAGATCAAAAAGTGCGGGACAGAGAAGTGAGTAGGTATTCATTATTAACCATATATACCATGCTCCTACTGCAAACAAAATCCTTGAAAATCAACAGTTTTATGAAAAAAGAGATTTATGATATATTTAAAACTACAATTATTTATTGGTATGTTGAAGTTTGTTAGAAATCAACATTTTATTCAAAATAATGAAATATTTGGCCAGCAATTGGTTTTGAGCAGAGTAGGGTAACGGGAAACTAGGAATCGGCTTTCATTAGCCTAATAGTGGTGAATAGTACTGCTGAATACACTTAACATTGACAAGGGGCCCCGGTGTTGTCACTTCCTATTCAAAGGCATAACACATGATCGTTCCCAAAGTCAAAAATACCCCCTATTTTGTGCAGTTTCAAGAACATTTTCAGCATTTGTTACCCCTATTTTAAACAAAAATGGGTACAAGTAAGCCTTCAAAAATACCCCTATTTTTTGCATTTCAAGTACACTTTTACAAAAGCACCTGTTCTGATTCATTTTCTTTTCTGAGGAGACCTCTTTTGTCCTTTTAATATACAAGGAAAACAAATTAATAGAAAAATATATACACATACACCCAATTGGATACATCATGTGGTTGATATGATACAGTTATCTACAATGTATACTTCAAGCAACAAGCCACGGAAGTGGAAGAAACTGGTAGTGTTAAAAAATGATTTTGTGTGTAAAGAAGTCTTTGTAATTGGGCTATCCTACATGTAGTAGAATCCATACAGCCCCTATGGAAATCATGACGTTAAATCTCTCACACAGGGAGTGAACATTTCAAATGGAGTCACCCATTCAGGTAACTCCATTTGTAATCTATACCCCCTGTGTGGGAGATTAATGTCATGTCTTCCATAGGGGGTGTATGGTTTTCAAATGGAATAATCCATTGTACCACACATATTACCTACCAATTACAGTTGGTTCCAAATCTATGAAGATAGCTCGGGGCACATGTTTTCCAGCGCTCGTCTCACTGAAAAATGTATTGAAGGGGTCTTGCTCTACCCCAATGCTATCATCAGTAGGCATCTGACCATCAGGCTGGATACCATGCTCCAAACAGTACAACTCCCAGCATGCATTGCCAATCTGGACACCGGCTTGGCCAACATGGATCGAAATTACCTCCCTCTGTTTGAAAAGAGCAATGTGGTATGAAATGCTAAGTTGCTAAGCCTCGGCCAAAAAAAAAGGGTTGTCTCAAAGCTCGCGCGCGCATTTGTAAAATCGTGAGATTTGGAAAAAAAACAAATAAGGAAACTTTTTATTTCAAAAAAAAATTTTTGTTAGTTTTTCCAGAAAAAATCAGATTTTTTTCTCCAAATACCATGAAAAAAGTCGGGAATAAGAAAAAAAAATCGCATTTCGCATTTGTTTTCAAACCACTCGTGAGCTTTGAGACAAACCATTTTTTTTTTTTTTTGGCCTTACAAGAATTACATAATCAAATGGGCACCTTAGGAGAACAATGCCAGTGCATTGAAAAGGTCTACCCAGGTTAAATAAGAATGAAATAAATAAATATTACATCCATTGACTCATGTCTTCTCAAATTAAATGTTGCAATCAGTCCCGATACTACGATACAGGATTCACATTTGGAGAGGCTACCGTATCACACCTTATCCTAGGAGAATCTTCAGGCCGTCTGTTAGTTTATAGAGTTCAATTTTATATTGAATTATACCTGGATGAATGACAACCTTCACAAACAAATTCCTTACTTGCTTTACATTGTAGGCCTATCTTACAAAAAATATGGTAGGCTCACCAATCAAGCTTACAATACAAGGCATTTAATCTTGCACCTACAGTCAACAACTTAAAAAAGTGAATGCATTGAAACACTGGTGTGACACTGGCAGGTCCTTCATGTAAGCCTACACAAAATTAGCCTATTGTCAAGACTTTATTGAAGAATTAGACAGCTTTATTATATATAATCCATGTCTTGATGCTACATGTAGGCTAACTCTGAGTATGCTTATATGAAAGTAATAGGCAAACTGACATACTTGTCAAACATGGTAAAGATACAGGGACGAACCTGTGTTCACAGGCCAGAGTGCTCATCTCTCTTTTGAAGCAATTGGGACCGATTCTTCCCAAGAAATGTTGCTGCGGGGATCGCTGAATCTCTTCCACAGTGTGTCTGTTACCTTCCTGACATTGATTGAATAAAGCCGGCACACATTTGTATACCTTGGTTGGGAGAGGCAATATGGGTGAAGAGCCTTGCCTAAGTGCACAACACAATGTGTCAGCAGAGTGCAACACTATCGTAAGTGCAGCAGAATGCAATAGCTGCCATTTGCCATATTTCAATAAATGTACTTACTTTTAACCAATAACACTAGAAAAAACACCCAACTGGCATGTTATGTGATATCTTAGGGTTAGCTTAGAGGCCATCAGGAAAGTATATGGAACATCAACACTTTAAAATTGAATATGTTGCACTCTGCCAACGATGCTGCCGGGATTCGAACCCACAACCTTGAACCCACAACCTCAAACCTCAACTGAGTTAAAGTCTTGGACTACTATGCCACCATGCCCCCTTCACAAAATGCATTGTGGTTGGGGATCGAATGTCGCATGTCGCCTTTTTTTCATTATTATATTAAATACGGTCAGGCATGCACTTGATGTTTTATTTCAATGTTTACTTAAAAATGAAATATTAATACTTACCATTCTTTCTACAACTCTAACAACAGCAAAATACAACTTATGATTGAAAGACAGCAAGATGATGTTTGTATCAGCAAAATGGAGCAACAGTTGTCTCTTCAGGTGATGACTGCTTATACTGCTAATAACGATATATAAACATTTTTGGTGTTTTGCTTTCCAACAAAAAGATGAGTCCATTAACTGTCATAGTAACCCTCTCTGGTTCACTTAGTGACTCCCCTAGGCAGCTCTAATTCATAATTTCATTTATATACCAGAATCAATTAAGTAGAATGTCAGGTTTGTCTAAAATCCAACAAATAATTTAGATGTTATGCTTCAGGACACAAAGTCTGTTCTTATTGGTTAAAAGCAATATTGGTGTTCCTCGAGAGAGCATAAAATATTTGTATGCATAGTTTCAACATGAAAGTCTATATCATATAATCAGCATTTGTGATATCATCAAGCAAAATCAGTCGGAACTCGGAAATATTGAATTTGAGATATAGCCAAATAAAAGAAGTATTTCCTTTTGTTTCCTATTGTTTTGTAAATTATTTAGTTCCTCATATCTTTGAAACTGGTTGTTCAATTTCAATGGGGTTTTCTGCAAAATGTAGCTTTATAAATGTTTTTAACTATCCTATAAGAAACTGAAAATTTAATATTTCCGAGTTCAGACTGATTTTGCTTGATCGCATCACATTTATCTTTGTCGCATGAAATATTTACCAAGAAGAATAAACAGTGCTGAAAAGCAGCTCCATTCAATTTCATGTTACTGTACGTGAACATACAGAGGATGGACCTACAATATTGATAAAAGTGTCAAATTTTACCCTCATTAGTTTGCTTTAACTCGAACTGACTGTCTTGCAACTTGGTATTTTAGCACAACTATCCTTCTTTCAAACAAAATTCCATTTTTTAATGGTTTTATGATTTTACAAATAACTGAAAAGAACTTTACAGGTGCAGAGAGTAACATCACTTCAAATTTAATTTGGTGAAATATTCAAATTGTAAGCATTCACTCGAAGCACTGTACACACGTCAGAATTACACTGTCTGGTTGTCTAATATCATTTTTCTGTATGTACTTTTCCCTCTTGGTATCTTTCTTCTCTCTCCCCCCTCAATCTCCCCCTGATTTGAGACTTTGTACACATCTCTCTGGCAAGTCATCTCCCTTTTATGTTTCTCTCTGTGCACATCTTTCTCTCGCTTCACCCTTCCAAACTACACACACATAACATCCAGGTTTCAAAGAAGAATCCAGAGTTTTTCGGAACTAGAGATAGATGCCGTTGGTGGCGTCTGGCCAGATGAAGGGGGCTATACCCGGCTACCTGTACATGTTTTCACCTGTGACGTACGGGTCTATTATTAGATCTGTCGATTAAATGCATTTTTTGGCCCAGATCTATGCTGTTTCGTATATTTATCATCGTTTCCAATCCTTTTGAAACCATTCTAAGGCATACCATGCGCTACAATGTCAAAATTGTGGCTACATCATAGATATCTGGGGCATATCAGATCATTACCTGGTCTGAGCATACGAAAATAATTCAGGTGTTCTATCAAAGCTTTCGTCGTGTGCTGCCACCTAGCGGTGGTTCCGGGAACTTGGCGTCCAGTTTTCAAAGAAGAATCTAGATGCCTTCTCCTCTTCCACATACACACATTCATGTTTCAAATGAAAAATTACAATCCATAGTTCATTGCTGTCAAATAACACATCCATTGTTTGAAATTTTCTAGAAAATGTCCTATTATTATGGCTGGTTCACAAGTAAAATGTGTTCACTGTCACTTCAATGAATTAAAATGTCAACGTTTTCATCCATTAATTAATTAAATTATTTATTTTTTATCCTTCATATACTATACCTCTTTCTTTCTTACCTGTGATCCATGACATTCACTACCATTATTCACCATGGAAACAGCTCCTTTCTTAGTATGCTTGATCCGAGGTGATGTCTCCATCTCAAAATATTTGGCTTGGTCTCCATAAAGTTTACTGAAGGAAATAACAGAATTAGAATTAAAATCATCAATTAGTCCTAATAATTTTTACTTCCATCACAAAGAATTTGAAAAAGATTTCAGAATGCCCTATTTGCCCTTGGATTAAAAATCAGGTTTTAACTAGGGTCTATTTTTGCCAAGAAGTCGAGTCCAACTGAGGTGGATTTTGTGTATACTGGGAGCTACATGTACTTGGGATATACACAGATACATTTATTGAGACTTTCTGCCAAGAGAGAGTTTCAGCTGACATTTATAAGTAGCTCCTGTCAAGAGAATGCCATTTCATGATACCAGGTGGGCAAATAGAGCACAGGTGCTGCTTAATTTTGCCCTTGCTCACTGTCATATACACCAACTCATACAGTAAAGTAACTATACATATTAACCCTAATCTATGACCTCACCTAATCTCCCACAAGTAGGATTGTAATGTAAGTCATGACTAAATTTTGTTTGTTGAAAGTGAAAATTACAATTAACCTTTGCTGAACATCACATTAAAGTTCAGTACATGAAGTTAAATCAATGGACCTGAAGTTGGCACTATTTTTCATTAAAACAAATTACAGCTTACAAAGGCATACAATGGATCACGCCTTTTCAACAGCGAGGCCGCGCCTTTGGAACGAGTTGCCCATCACTGTCAGAGGTCAAGAAAATATTACCACTTTCAAGAATCTCCTTAAAACTCACCTCTTTCCTACTGTTTAGCTCTTTTCCTTTCTTGTCTTCTCTTTTAGCGCTTTGCCTACTTTTGTAAAAGGCGCTTTATAAATCGCAGTGTTTATTTTATTGTTTATTATTATTATTATTTCATCTGTATTTCAAGTAACTTTTTCAGGGCAGGGAATACAAATGGATAGATAGCTGTCATGTAGGCTTACCTGAAAATGGAGGCTCCACCTTTACCAGTTCCTGTTGGATCACCAGTCTGAGCCATAAAATCGGTCTGTAAAAGAATGTACATTTTGTTTAATGAAATCTTGTCTACATGTATTTGTATATTTTGTGAATTGTTATTTGTTCAGAGAAATCTTGACAATTATTTATAGGAAGCATGACTATGCTAGTATGCTCCTATTCTCCAAACCAACTGTATTAAAATCTACAGACTATTTTGTACTTATTTGCATAGCAAAATTTTGGTGAAATTATAATCTCAATTTATGTCACAAAGAGATAATAAATGCAACAGAAATTACTTCATTTAGAGGCTTTTTCGTAAGTTGTTGATTTTACAAAATCCCAGGGGATACTCAGTACTAACGACCATACGGGGATGTGGTGCAAATATGGGTAGCATTTTCAGCCTTTTGGTAACGGGTATACAATGTACATTGTATCAATGACCCCCTTTTCTAGGTCAATTTTGGTATATGGATGGGTCCTTTTTTCAAAAATTTCTTAATTTTTTCAGATAAATAGCCCATTTTTGCCATTTAAATGTTTTAAATTTTGTCCAAACTTTGATGAAATTTGTTAAAACTAAGACAATTTGGCCGAAAATTTTGAATTTTGATATATCGATGGGCCCTAATTTTTTTGAAAAAGTGGTATTTTGATGGGTTTACTTTGGGCACACCCCTACCAAAACCAAACTTGAGTACCCACACCCATACAAAACATTTCCATTCATTCTGAAATAACCCAATATATGTGACTCACCTGTATTGAATGAAACAAGCAGTAATTGTAGTACTTGATTTTACACAGCTTCAAGAAGTTCAGACAACCTGAGAAGGAAAGAAATTGGTATTAAAAGTTTAGTCTGCAGATCAGTACATACAATCTGTCACTGGCTTCCAAATGCTTAGGTGTGCTATCAAGGATTCTGGGGTAATAATGTTTTGTGTTTTTAAAAAGAAAATTGATATTTTGTATTATGTCATACTGACCAGTGTCCGAAATAAGGAAAATATGGAGGTTGTCCCGAGGACAACTAAAGCATAAATTCTGCTTGTCCTCAAAACATTTTTGGTTGTCCCAAAAATGTGTCATATTTAAGAGGTAAAATATAGTGGTTGTCCAGAGGATAAGTACATGTACATATGGTTGTCCCCAGTGATTTTTGGACAAGAGGACTAGAGGATAAGTGCTTATTTCGAACACTGATGTCATACTCTATTAATGATATCAAAATGCATTGAATTTGAAGGCATTTTGATATCATACGTACCGTACTTATGACATGAATACAAATTAGGCCCTTCGCACTTGATTATTAGTTTCCTGTTTACCGCCCGCGTCCAAAATGGAAAATCTCAAAATAATTCATTATTTTATTTTTATTAAATTATTTCTAAATTTCTCCTTTAAAATAACTTTCAACTACCGGTACGGTACTTAAATTCTACTTGCCATTTTCTGACTTTAATAATACGGTATCAACAATAATGATGATGAACAAAGAGTACAACTCCACCTTCACTTATTTATTAAATCAAATATTGTTGTGAAATAATTAAATGCTCGCTCTTGTCAAAACGAGTCAATAGTTGCTTGTAATAGTTCAAACTAAATAAAGAAAATAAAAGATAATTAATTAATAATTAAAAGTCACCTCGTCCCTTTTTCAAAATCTTTAACAGGAAAGTCAATCAAACTAATAATCAAGCGTGAAGGGCCTTATCAATTTTCATATTAAAAGCACAAAACACTCACACCCTTATAGAAAACCCGGCTTTTTTCTGAGAACAATACAAAATATGTGATCTTTTCATGACTTCAGTGACGGGACATCGATGGCCATCATTTCTATTCACCATGTCCATTGAAGTGAGAGAGAATCAAATCAGAGATGTCACAGGCTGACCCCAAAAATCCTGAACTTGCGAGCGTGGCGAGCTAAGTTGTTAAGAACCCTGCCGGGGTCCGGGGCCCACTTAAGGGGCCATGGTTTGAGGGGCGGGGCGGTAAGCCCCAAGCCAGATGGTTTCTGCACATTTAGCACCACAGTAAAGGCCATTTCAGAGGGTTAAAAGAACAGTTCAAAGCTCCTGGCTTGTTCTACATTTTTAATAAAAAGTGCTTCCTTCTTCCAGAAAACATGCTTTAAAGTTTTCAGTTTCCTATACTTTTATGTACAAGGGACACTCTAAAAAAATGTTTTTGGCTTTATTACATGGACAATATGGCTGATGTTGATATATGTGAAGCAGAAAGATAAGACAAGAGGGCCACTCCAAAAGCGAAAAAAAAATTAAAAAAAAAAATTTAAAAAAATCCGAATTTTTTAATCCCCAAAATCCGAAATCCGGATAAATCCGAAATGTGACATCTCTGATCAAATAGATGAATGCGCAACCAATCTTTATTTTAGAAATAAGAAAACCCAATTTCAGACGGGATGAGCTCGTGTGTGGTTGCAAGCGCATTCATGTGATGCTAATTTCTGTTGTTATTTCAAAGTTTTTCTTAGCAAAATTCCAATAAAAAACTCATGTTTTCCAGACAGTTTCGGCAATCCAGTCTGTTGTCTTTATCAATGGTGTATGCCAATTGATCCTTTGGTGGATGGTAATTTCTATTGTGTTAATTTCTGTTGTGACGAACACGCATCTGGGCTATTTCATTATAAATGACAACATTGAGTCCCAAAAGGGGTCAAAATTCAAACTCATTTATTTCATGCAAATTCATTATCATTTCAAAGTTCAGATGGTGTGTCAATAATTCTCAAAATATTAGAGCGTCAAACCCTCAGGAACCATTAAAAAATTAAATTGAATTTTTGCTGTGTAAAACATAGCTGCCGTCTGGAGGGGACATTTTTTAAACAATTTAATACACAACTTTGAAAGAGTATATGTAACCAACATTGGGTTCATACTTATTCATATTTAGTCTGTAATAATTGTTGTATGTTCCTTTACACTTCAGTGTCTTAAATATGCCAGTTTCAATATAAAACAATTAGTAAATTGATACTAATCCAGATAAATGGTGCAAAATTACTACATATTTTTAAGGATAAACTTTATCTTCACATGAAAAATTCATGAAATAGTCATTTTGTCCTGCCCAATAGCTACACTGATGCATAAGTGAGTATTCTCGTCAATCTGTTGTACTAGTCATGGAAAACCTAAAATAAAAGACCCTCCTGTGTCATTTGTTCTGGATAGGACACATTTTTTAACACATAATAAAGCATACTTTAACTTTAGAAATAGCTGCATCAATATTATTGCATAAAAGATCCCCAGCATTTAAAATCCACTACAAACAGGGTTAATATTCTGGTTAAATTAGGAATATTGCAATTTTAGCTAACCGAAGTTCAATGCAGAATAATATCATATGTGTTCTCAACAACTGGACAATAATTTGAACACTAAAGTGGTTTGTAAGCATAATTTGCAATAAAATGCAAAAATTTCTTGTAGGTTTGGCTCTTTGAAATTTTTATTTTTTAGTTTGTTTACCAATTCATGGAAATGACATAATTGTGCTGGAGAGGACATTTGTTAAATTGCAAACAGAATCGTGGATACAGACTTGCAAAAATGCAACAAATACCAAATCATGTGCCACCTTGGTAGAAGGAAGACCACTCTTCCTCTACAAATTTCACATTCTATGATATAACCCTTCTTATTTCAACAATTAGTAATTAACTTCAGTTCTGGAGAGGACAAATTTTTAACGCTGAACTGTGGTATCAAGAACAAGTGGTCTACTGTATGTAAAATAAATGAATTCCTTTATCAGTGCCCTGCGCCATCAATTGGTAATATAACACAGATTATACAGGTAGGGTAAGGGTTTATATTTCCTCTTTAATGTTAACAAAAATGGAGGCATGAATTGGAGAGGACACTCATTTTTTTTATTTAACGAAAATGCCAATTTTGCAAGAATCTACTGAATTTTAACATTTTTGCACCAATTTTCACCATTCAACTTGCATGATGTTCCACACATATCATATTTTCATTGCAACAAGCACATTGCCATAGAATGTACCTAATTTTTCAAAGAATTAATTCAGAATACATGGGCAAAATGAAATGGGACTCCGAAATTGGGTTAGAAATGTACCTTTTGGCAATTTTTTTATACAAAAAATAGACAGAATTCTGTAAAAATGCTCATGTAGCTTGTAGTTTGTGGCATACTTAGAATTAAGTTAATAACACTGCATTATCACCCTAATTATATCAACCAGATATGATAAAAGCCATTTTTGTGAACGTGTCATTTATAATGAAATAGCCCATCTATTCAATTCCCTCTCACATGGACATGGATATGGTGTAGGTATGAGAGGGAAACGTCAGTTAACACATTTGCTAGTCAGCCAAAATGGCCTAAACCGGCAATACAAATTTACATTGAAATTTAAAAAGAACCGCTTGCTCAAGGAAACCTACATAAATATGTTGTCTATACTTCACTTGACCCAAATATATGATTTTTGTTGGTGATGAGAGACCCGCACATGGAATTTCAGAGGGATTTTGATAGCAGTTCCATTAAAAAAAGCTGCTATCGTCATGAGACTAAGATCTAGAAACACCCCCGAAATGCTTTTTTGGGGAATTTTGCCAGCTGAATCTTTTTGATGAAAGTCAATCTTTGACAAGATGTAACTTTGCTACGGAAAGTGCTATGACAAAAAGGTTTTCAGTGTTGGCTTTCTTTACTCAAGAGCTTTAACTTGATATATAAAATGATGCAGTTTGATGGCAAATTTGAATTCACCTGGCATACCTAGATGGTGTATGAATCACGATACTTGATAGCCATCGAGGTCGCGTCACTGAATCATCAGCGAATGCTGAAGTCATGAAAAGATTACGTGTTTGTATTGTTCTCAGAATTACCTACCTACCTATGGCGCTCTAGGTGAAATACAGCAAGATAATGTAAGATAGTAAAATGTAAACCTGTATTTTAGATAGTCCTGCCAGCAAGACTTCAGTCTTTATCATAAACATAATGACATCTACATGTACTGACCTGAAGTCTTGCAGCGGTACATAGGGATGCACTGTACGTTTAAGAAATCCAAACTTCAAGCATCAAGAAATATACCTTGTATTTGTCAGTTTTACCTCCGAGATGCTGTAGACCCTCTCTACAAAGTGTAGAAACATCACAAGTAGAATGCTGCTCAATATGATATTATCCAAATCAAAAAAATCAAGACATTTTGCAGAACAATATTTGACCACTTTTGCACTAGGTAAATTACTCCCATGAAGATTGCAGGTTTTGCCAACCCTGGGAATTTTGAACCCACCCAAAAGATGAGATCAATATCAATGTTGATCAATACCTCAACTTTGGGAGTATAGACTAGTACAGTGGGAATAAAATCATCCAAGCACGCCCAAACCCTGGTACAATGGGATTAAAATCATCAGTGCATGCCCAAACTGTCCTTGAGAGAGTTCCTCAGCTGCATCCTTAGAGCCCAAAATGAGCCCACATTTTGTGATGTTTCTTATTTGTGGAATAGATAATAATAGAGTGAACTGTAACTCTAGGTATGTAACGAGTTACAGTTACTGGAACTAGTATTTTAGATAGAGTATCTCGAGCTAGCATCTCATGAATAGGAAGGAAAGAAGCTGAAGGGTTCATACCACTAAATCCGCCTGTGAAGCGGTTTCCGGCAAAAGTTTATCACGCCTATAGTCCCAACTTCGCATACAAATTGTACAAAATCGGTGCAATATTAACAATTTTAGTGTTGAAAATCGTGTTTTACTAGAACTTGTGCATGTGATCTCTACTAATTCGAAAAGAAAACGCACAAATTTGAGTGATGTTTATTATGCCCAGCGAGGTCACGTCACACTCAGTGTGACGTGCCCTGAACTCCCAATAACTTTCGTAAGCGACAGACAAATTGCAGGAAAGCGTGCCAATTTAAGCTTCCTGTAATATCTATTGCACATAACGTACGAAGTCACAAACTTACAAACTTCAATATGCACTTCAAATACTGCAGACCAGCTGTTAATTATTACCGATCCTGTAGAGTAACTTACATAATCTTCAATTTCATGGAATCCCGTTGCTCAGAATTGCAAATGTCATTTTTATCTGTCAAATCCGCTGTGTATGTGCTCAGAGATTTTATGATATGCTCCATAAATCACAGCTGTGAAACTGACTTTATACCACTCGCTCGCTTTTAAAGCAGGGGTGTCTATTCTTCCAGAAAATTGAAATTATTCCCTCACCCTACCGTGCTGTGTCACATCTGTCCCCAGATTCTTCCCCAACTGAAAACCCCAAAAATGGACCAAAAAGGGAAAATTTTAGGTTGGTTGCCCATGAAAAGAGCATTATTTTTGGCAAATCCTACACCCAATGACCCTGTTTTTTTCAGTAGCCTGCACTGAATGACCCCCTTTCTTGAACAATTAGTCCTCAAAATTGAAATTTTGGCACACTTCACACACATTTTGAGCAAAATAAATAAGTTTTGTCTATGTTGTACAGTAAAATTGGGTAAAAAGCTATTTTTTATTGTCAATGATGTGAAATTTTAGGCGTTCCCATACAAAATCACTCCATTTTTGACATTGCCAACACCGAATGACCACCTTTTTTTTTATTAATTTCCACACCGATAGACCCCTAGTTTCATACGCTGGTGGGCACAGGTCCCGGGGCACAGGTATGTCACTTTCACATTCGAGTGCCTTCCCCGGGTGCTATAGTACATGTACTTTTCCTTATTTTCTTGTTCCCTCCCTTCCCTGACTGAACATAGGTGTGTTGTGAGTTGTTCTATTCTGTCTTCCCTAAAACCATCAAATTCTTTCCTAGATGGTACAGTCTGGACACTGAACCATTGCATCTAAGGACTAATGGTTCAAAGGGAAGACAGGCTGGTAAACACCTCTAGGCTCTTTATTATTTTCAGAGCTAGCTGTGATTTATTATTTACAGGGGTGTAAGAGTTCAGCTTTTTTGTTTTGATTTTCAGCTTTTTTTGTACCAGTACACTTGCTCTGTACAGGGGTAGAAATAAGGGACCATTTCCTGATAGCCATCCGGGCTATCTAGCCATTTTTTTTTGATAGCCCTGAAGGAAATTCAATAGCCCTGAAAAAGACATTGTTTTCGCACAATTCAAACCAATCGTTTGTTCAAATATTCAGTTATTAGTGAGTAACCCTTACCCCCCCATAATCAGGGGTAGCACTAGGTTTTAAAACCCCCTGAAAGTGTTAAAAATATGCGCTCAAATCCTAAAATGAAGGGTTCTTAATCTCGAATCTGTCAAGTATTGAATGTACCGTTTTAATTAATTGGTATCAGATTTCGTGATTATGGTTACAATGATGTGTTACCGGTATAGATTCATGGTATAAATAGTTAAAGCCCGGCAAAAAATGTGATCTCGCTTTTCACGCCACGATTCTCACCTGTAACCAACTATCTCGCTTTTTAAGAAAGTTCCCAAGCAGTTTACTTACTATAAAACTGTTGCTTTATGCCATAAAAGTTCGCGAATTCCACAAAATGCAGTAACTTCGCAAAGTGCAGAATTCAACACCATTGGCACCACATGGCACCCATGCATTTCTCAATAAAAAAAATGACATTTCATTGCAAATGAGTTCAAGTTTAGGCCAAATATTATGATATTTATTTAATTACTGGAGTATGATGACTATAAAACATAATTCAAGGGCAACTTTTTGTCATTTTTTTTCCTTCTACTGCCGATCATTGTGTCGTATTTCACCGATGGCATATCTCTACACACCACCCATAAAGCGCTTTCTTTCCGATCCCTAGAATTAGAAAATTTTCCAACTCATGTACGTGTCATCATTCAGCACTGCAATAACTTAGCAGCAGTGGTTCTAGACAATATCGCAATCTGTGTAATTATGCGGGAGTGTATTTTATTTCTATTTTTAAATTATGTTACAATGCTACGGTGACTTCACTTCAACAAATATGTTACATTGCATTTTATGTTACATAATTTCTGGACAGGCCGTAAATATTGGAGATCGAAGCTTTTATTTTCCTTTCACATGTTTTCATTTTTCTGCGCGCATGAAAACCCCTGTAGCCCGACGGGCTACATGGAGATAAAACCCAATAGCCCGACAGAAAACCTAATAGCCATGGCTATCGGGCTATCGCTTATTTCGACCCCTGTCTGTATAAAAGTATAGGATCTTCCCAAATTGCAGCTTTTTGCTAGGTGTTTTGAGCTTTTTGCTATCTGTTTTTTGCGTTTTCAGCTCTTTTATAGATGTGGTGACTCGCATGCCCCTGATTTATAAAGCCTTAGAATTAAAATTCTTCTGTTGCAGAGTTCTGAGAATGCCACTTACCTACTGCATCTAGGGAAGAGTAATCAAGGATTTGAATCTTAAGCTGAGGTTTAAAAGGGAAGATAAACATGGACTGGACAATAGAGCTGTTAACTAATTGATGGTTCTTCCCTTAGAATCCCAAATGCTTCCCTAGATAGGCAGATGTCCAAACTAAAAAGAAAATGGATTTTGTATGAAATATGCAAAGCAGCGCTCCCTTATAAATTTTAGTGTGCAAACTGTGCATTATTACCTATACTGACCACTAGTCACTATTGCCCAGGCAGGGAAGAATTACTGACCCAACTTTTCCCTGTTTTATGATAAAGTCCATGGTTTCCCTCAAATAATTATTTTTGGGATAGGAATGGGTAAAAGCCAAGGGACCACTACGTGTATGCTGTTATGTACCCATTATAATTCTTCCCTAAATGACACTTGATGAATTCACCCACCCTGTAGAGCAGTCACTGCCAGCCAGCGACCATCTATTTCATTCCAAAAATACCATAACACATAATAATACATGTTCCAGTTATACATTTTTCCCCAAATTAGTTAATTTTATTTTTAATCTTCCTTGAATCCTGTTGACTTTCTTCGGTTTTTCCTCTCTCTTTTTTTTTTTTTTCAAAATGCAAAATTCTTCCCCAAAGGGGTCAAATTATTCCCTCCCCTTTGGGGGCGATTAACGGAAGAATAAACGCCCCTGTGAAATTAAAGCTAGCAGAAAAGCGAAGCCTCCGGCTACCTCGTGGCATGACGTCACACAAAATTTCCGATGGGCGCCTTATTTATTTGTAACCCGTTTTGTGATTGGTTGCAAACACCATTCATCGCAATCGTTAGCCATGCAATCAATGAAGGCGGCGGCCTTTTACGGTATGAATTAATGTGACCCGCCAGTAAAGTACGTCTAACCTGATTGGTTTACAAAAATAATTGGATATTTGCTAAGCCAGTCAGCGTGCTCGATGCTTAACAACCTGGTCGTAGAGGTTTTTTTTTTTTAATAAGCGAATTCACATGGTGATCCAGCGATCGAGTATAAATTCAGCATGACTTCTGCTGTAACAGGTGCAATAACAATACGTCGACACAATCAGTGACATTTACACAATACAATAATGAATTATTTATGACATGCATGGGCTGGATTTTACGATCGAGGTAAGGTTTTCGGCCTGTCCCTGCGTGAATATCGTGACTTTTCAGCATCAAAGATACATGCGATGACCAGCTATTTGCGGACACTTTGATAACAGGTAACTTTTATAGGTCATAGGGTAGAAACGATAGTTGTACAATTGTACGAAAATATACATTTTGTTATAGGCCTAAAATGTTTACAAAAATATATTGGTCCGTACGTTGTGCATGTATTCAGTTGTTCGACGTATAGATGTTTATGATGATGAGCGCATGAACACACAAGGTCAAAACGCGGTTAGCAGTCGGACGTAACACAGGAATATCAGGCCTTTTTATATAGCGCAAATTTTCTCAAAAAGTAGACAGAAAATGTTGTGTCATTTTCAGATATGTTATGCAGAATTTTGTTCTGATTAAGATGATATCAAATATTTATTTCAAAGCTAAATGTAACTCAACTTATAGCCTAAAACGTGACCCCTATTTTGCACGGAAAGTCTATGGAAAGCTATTTTGTGTTTATGTACCCTGGAAGGAAGGATCAAAATTCGGAAGACGAACTGTCAGTGA
Source organism: Amphiura filiformis (assembly GCF_039555335.1). Lineage (NCBI taxonomy): Eukaryota > Metazoa > Echinodermata > Ophiuroidea > Amphilepidida > Amphiuridae > Amphiura > Amphiura filiformis. The sequence goes on from NW_027305538.1 coordinate 133,903, forward strand.
GATGACGTCCTTTTTCAGAGCTATTTTCACTTACATCTTGGTCGTTCTTCAGGGTATAGATCAACAACAATATCACCCAATGTTGTTTCTAACAGTACAGCCATTTTTTAGCCAAAATGTAGTCAATAAAGGAGCAAATTTAACTCAAACTGCCTGCACAAAACTCAGAATTCGTACATGTGCGCTGCCATTTTCTTTTACAGAAGTTAAAGACTGCCCTCTCTCGACAATAAGTTCTGACTTGCCATATTTAAAAAATATAATTTTGTGACAAATGAAGAGGGGGACAAAATAAAACGGAGATGGACTGTTGGATGCACACGTGTTGGATGGACTGGAGAGGTCTGGATGGTTATACACGTAGGCCTAAATGGATTCAACAAAATATTTATAGGTTAATGAACGCGTATTACTTATTGGGAGAGAATTAGACAAAATAATGCAGCGTGCTGATGTTGATGCGTCTAATGCACGAGCCCAAGTGGGGAGTGCATTAGACGCATCAACATCAGCACAAGTGCATTATTTTGTCTAATTTCTCGAGCAATAAGTAATACAAGTTTATTAATCTATTTCATACACGAGAAGAAAAAAAACCATGATTTTTACTTTTTTTATATGACAAATTATCACTAAAAATGTTGGAAAACAGAACCAAATATAAATGCATCAACCCGCCCGAAAAATGAATCGATCCTCACGCGACACGAACGCATACGCTGAAACACTGCGCGTAGTACTGCGGAGTGCACAATATACACAATCAATGCATGTTTCGCACTTTTCTAACAGCTTTTCTGATTGGCTGCTTTGATATAGGGGTGTATGAATAAATGATAAAGTTGGGGTGGTCAGACCATAACCAGGATTTATTCGGGGGGGGGATTTTATTATGTCAAATTTATTAGGCTATGTCAAAAATTAAGACCCAGTTGAGCCATTTTAACAAAATACAAAATTCCACATACAGGCTGGCCTAATTTTAATAAATAAATTCAAAAAGTAGACTTTTGGAAACAAATTCGAAAAATGGATGATCACCCCATAATCACCGGCCCCTCCTGCATGGTTGGTCAAGTTCCCGGGGTCAAGTTTTGTGTTGTATTTCTGATAATCTCTCACTGAATAATCTCTCACTGAATTTTTGATAATCTCTCACTGAATGACCCTATTTCTTACATTATGTTTCTTCAAATTTTTCAAAAAAAGTGTTTCAAATTGTTCAAAACTCTTTCAAATTTTGAATATTGTATCAACTTTTATAATTCGACCCAAAATTTTTCCCTGTCTCACTGAAGGACCCCTTTCCGGGCTGCCTTAAGATTTCCAAAAAGTAGACCTACCACAATACCAGCTATTTCCAACGCTGCTTCTCACTGCCCCCTTTTTCGGTGCGGTGTCTAGGCTCTCACCGAAAGACACCTAGTTTCGAACTTCTGTCCGCACATGGAATCCCCCCCTCAGAATCCATACCGTACCTTCTCAAGTTTCCTTGATCTTTTCTCTCTTTTAAAATTCAACCAGTGCACATTTTGGCATGGCTTTTGTGCATTTTGTTCAGTTGAGCCTGGTCACATTATAATATATATTGGAGCAACGGGCCTCGGTTGCAAGTTGCGGTTTTGGTGCTGCCCCCCCAAGTTTTTTTGCCGGTCAGCAGATGCTGTATTTTTTGCACTGTCAAGTCAGATATTTCTAATAATTTTTTATCTTCTTTTTTTTTTTTTTTTTTTACTTTCTTTTCGTGATAGACAACATGTTTATCTGTATTGAAAATGAAAAGCAAAATAATTGTTAGAAATAAGAGTTAGAAATCACTGTGAGCGCTGCTCATAATTATTTTTAGTAACTAGTGCACCTGCGGCTGTGAGAGCCCAGATGCTGTGAGAGCACTGGCATGATAGCGATACTGTTTGACCCCAGATGACCTTTGAACTCGGATGACCTTGGTGCAATTTTTTTCATGCTCCCCTCAGTCATACGAAGGATTCCACCTATCAAGTTTAAGCCCAATAGGGCAAAGTTTAAATTTAGCCCCTACATGACCTTTGACCTCAGTTGACCTCAATTTTGTTTTATGCATATATTCCCTCGTATCAAGGATTGCACCACCCAAGTTTGAACCCGATAGGACAAAGTTTGAAATCCATGACCTTTGACCTTTGACCTCGGATGACCTCCATATAATGTTTTTCATGCTCCCCTCATACAAAGGTTTTGACCCACCAAGTTTGAGCCCGATCGGGCAAAGTTTGAAATTTGACCCCTCCGTAATGACCTTTGACCTCGGTCGACCTCGACTTTATTTTGGGCATATATTCCCCTCGTATCAAGGATCCCACCCACCAAGTTTGGGCCCGATCGGACAAAGTTTGAAATTTTGACCTTTGACCTTGACCTCCGATGACCTTCAAAACCACGCGGTCAATATGCTTTTCCCGGCACCTACCCATGGCGCAAATATCGGAGTGATGCGTCGAAGCGCGGCGAAACGCATAGCCGGACACACAGACAGAGACCGCTCATTATTTTATTAGTATAGATTGGTTTAGGGATTTTTTCAGGGATTTTTTTGTCCAATAGGAAGAATTGTCTGGCAACACTGTAAATAAAGATGGCTTCGCGGTGCTAGGAAACGAACGAAGCTTTCTCGGTTAGGTAAGCTTATAAAAAAATGTATATTTATTTAATTTGTTTACTTAAACACAGAAATCATCATGTGTTACAGCCCTTTCATACTTTTGCGCAGTAACCTGACGTACATAGCTTTGAACAGTGTCAGCCAATGTTATATCATTCATACATAAATTCTAGACAATTCATTGGTTGATTGCCATATTGTTGCCATTTATCATTTTTACCATCAGCCTCTCCGTGTGATAGTTTTTACCATCATCGTGTTGCGCCAGAGTGCGCCTGCGCCAAGCCGTCGCTGACTGACTCTTAGACTCTTAGACTCGCCGATTTAGTTATATGGGTGGACCCCAAATGTGAAGTATATCACGGCAAAACGTGTTATGTTGATGAAAAAATGTATTTCCGACCTTAAATAGTATTTTAGTATAGAATTTATGTTCGAGTGATATAAAACAAATCTTAACGGTCTATGAGTGTGATGGTCGCAATATAATCACGAGTTGAAAGATGGATTGTTCCATTCCACTCGCCGTTCCGGCTCGTGGAATGGAACAATCCATCTTTCACCTCGTGATTATATTTCGACCATCACACTCATAGACAGTTAATATTTGTATATTAATGCATGAAGTGCGCCTGTTCTCACTCATGATGAGCATTGAATTGCACTCATGCACTTGAAATGAAGTTGAACTTGAAGGAAGGAAGTGTGATGAGATGACATGCATTGGCATTGCATGATTGCCAATCATAATTGCTGTGAGCCTGTGACTGAATTCCTGTATAACAGGTGAATTCAAATTTACCATCAAACCGCAGCATTTTATTTGTCAAATGAAAAAGTAAAGAAAGCCACAACTGAAAACTGTTTTGTCAGACATAGCCCTTTCCGTAGCAAAGTGCCAAAGTTACATCTTGTCAACAAAGATTGACTTTCAAGTTTCATCAAAAATATTCAGCCAACATTTTTAATGCATCAATTAAAAAACAAAACAGCATAGTCTCATGATAGAGCAGCTTTTCTATGTGGAATCAAAATCCCTCTAAAATTCCATGTGCGATTTTCTCATTACAAAAATAAATCATATTGGGAAGTGAAGTATAGACAACATATTTATGTAGCCTATTGTAGGTTTCCTTGAAAAATCTGTTCTTTTAATTTTCTATGTAAAATATGTATTGTGTTTGGCCTGGGGCCGGTTTGGGCCAATTTGGCTGACTAGCAAATATGTGAACTGAGGTTTGCCTTTATACTTCACCTACTACGTGTTGTGTTGTGACAGAGCTAGATCAGAGGCAGAAAGCTGAATCTTGGTCAGCGATCCAGTTACCCCGATAGGAATTACTTTATTCCGTGAGAGGTAAATTGATTTTTTACCAAGATTCTGATCACTGCGAGTCGATCAGAGTGCAGAGACAGTCTGAGTGCAGAGACAGTAATTTTAGCACAGTACTTCAGCGGACTACCAATTTGGCACAGTTTGTTACGTATATAGGAACTGGGGTTCTAATTGGCTAATTGAATCACGTCATCGTCACATCAGCACCTCATTCGCTAGTCAAACTACGTAGCAAAAGCATTGAACGCTACGACCTAATACGGGTGACCTAATACGCGATAATCAGAAGTGATTAGCTGAATAGTACTGAGATAGTGTTACAGGTATAATTCTTGGCCAAGCTAGAACATACCTGTTGCGTCCATGTAGGGTATTTTTAAGCGTATAAAGGCGCGTGCATGCTTTCTTCTGTACCGTGCTAGCCTATGCTATGTGTGTGTGTGTGTGTATTTATTGCAAGCCACTAGCGTTCCAAGTGTTTGAGCTTGGCCAAGAATTAAATCCCCATTCAAACCAGCAAAGACTGCTACAACTTACAAGAACTTATTCATTCCGCTCACTACTAGACTCTGGAACTCACTACCGGAAGAGACGACAAACATAATCAGCAACAAGCTATTCAAGGCAACAATCACCAAGCACTACCTCAAGTAAACACAGAAATCACATCACGCTACCACCGATCCTGTCCAGTTATGCTTCGACTTGTGGGACAGTACACCTACAAGACAAGACAAGAAACAATTTACCTGTTGCAATCCTGACTTTTAGACCACCCTCACTATTATAAAGACCAAAGTTTTACTTTTACATCAAGGTTTAGTTCTGCATCATGGTTAAAAAGTTGCCAGACACTTGGGAGTCATGGAGTCAAGGTTTAATATACCATATTGGAAGGAGGGCAGGGCTTCAATAAATACTAAATGCCATGGTGTAAAAACAAGGTGAAAACAACTTTTTGAAAACAAGTGATAATGGTCATTTTTCTTGGGAGATTTTGTCTCGAAAAATAATTTTAAAATAATCGTAAAAGCAAGAAATGTACCTTTATTTAATCAGCATCACTTCCGTGAAGTTCCATCACATGAAAAGATGATCAGATGAGTGAAAAGTTGCAGAAAATTTGAGAAATATATGGAATTTTCTCGGAAAAATACATCACATTTTTGAGAAATTCGCCATCTGGAATAAATGCAAAATCAAACTCGCTTGAAAAGGCATGATTCACTAGCATAAATTGCCGTCAAAAGGCACATACATCATGCGCTCATAAAACAGTGTCGCCTGTTTTACGTCAAAAATAGCTATTAAAACATGAATTTTGGAACAATGGGTTGTAAAATGCCAATTAAAATTGTATCTATCTACTTTTGGAATAGGCTTAGCCCCTGAAAGGAAACTATTTTGAGGGTAATAAATGAAAAATAGGGGTATTTATCAGTCTCCCACAAAAAAAAACCCTGAAAGTTAAATTTTTCTTCAAAGTAGCCTCCAAAATAGAATTTAAAGAGTATTGTGAGGTCTAGACCACAGAGAAAAGTGAGAAAATACAGTAGAATTTGAAAACAAATTACAATTATTAGTTTGCATTATTTTTGATAATTCTCCATCTCACAGGATACATCATGGGTAAGAAAGGAAAGAAGAAAGGTTCTGGGAAGAAGAGTGGCAAGAAGAGTGCCAAGAGTGTGAGTGGAAAAAAGCCTGCAGAACCTCAGATGACAATCAGAGAAGCAATCATTGCCTACCAGTAAGTAATTCATACATTTTTGGTTTTGTATTAAATTTCAATTGTACAAAGATGCAACTTCTTGTGTAACTTTTCAATTGTACAAACTTCTTGCATAAATGCCAGCATTAGCAGCAATCCTGGTTGAAATGTGTGGGGGGGGGGGGGACACTAGGCCTGAATTCGTCGGCTCTATTCCATAGTGGCGTATAGTGATTTTTGGTCATTTTTTTGAAAATTGGCACATATGTTTTTAATGATGTTCTCTTTCATTTTTTCTAAGTCTCATCAGTCATAATTAGCTAATTAATTAGTAATTAATTAATTAAATGTGGCGTATAGTTACAAAGTGACATTTTTTGTATTCCATAGTGGCGTATCGACCATACGCCACTTTTTATACACATTTTATAATTATGAAATATCGGCAAAAATGAAAAACATCGTATGTCATAGTGGCGTACACGTATCGGACCTATACGCCACTATGGAATACGAACGACGAAAAGTAACACCATAGGGATTACACGGCGACCGAGGTGGCGTACGGTTAACATTAGGTTAGGGTATTGTGTTTTGTTTGTTTTCCATAGTGATGTATAGTTTTATTTTCAGTTTGCCAGCAATAGTATGTATTTATTTCTTTTGAAAAATATATAACAATAAAATCTATTTAGTTTACTACAGAAATTTCACATCATTTACAAAATATTATGAATGTCTGATTTACACAACTCGATTTTAAATTGGCATTTCTTCAAACCTGATTTTCTCGAAAAGTTGTTTATTCGCGGCGCCCCACTATATGCCACTATGGAATACAGACGACGAATTGTCAAAAAGTGGCTGAAAAGAACAAAAAATGGGAAATTGTGCCCCCCCCCCCCCCCCCCCCCCCCCACCCCGATTGACGCCCATAAATGCCAGTATACAGGGTGTCCCAAATAAAAACCCTCGTTGCGCCCTAGTTTTCTCCTATTTCTGAAAAGTTGGTCAAATATATTTTGGTATGTCAAAAACATTGAATCGTTAGCTTTAATAAACCAAAACAATTATTTCAATCGGCTCACAACTTAAGATATATGCTCTTTTAAATTTGAGTGCAGATACCATTAGATCACACTCCCCTCCAGCTCACTTTTATGTATCTAATAGCTCAAATAAATGCTTTGTTAATTTCTTTTCTTTTCTTTTCCAGAATAAATGTTAAAGAAAAAGCTCTTGAAGATTTTATGTATGAAATTAAAGGCTTGGAGGAGACAAATGCTAGACACAAAGAAAGAGTGAGTACTGAATGGGATGGATAAAATACGAAATATGAAAAAAATACTAATAATCATATCATTATTGTGAGGGATTTGGTCAGGAATGGAAATAACTAAAACTGCTGTTGGGATGACCTCTACAGAGATTTCACCCAACCTAACAATAAATAGCATCTGAAATCATCTTTTAACAAATTTTTTACTTTGATGCAGCTAAGGTACATGCTCTCATAATCGAGAATAAGATATTTTGCCTATAGGATCAATGATGTGCAAATTTTAACACTTAGTTTGAACAAAATAAGGTGGAATTTTGACTGGAACAGGCCTAAAGGAAAACATCACAAAACGTATTCAATTTTGTTGCAATCTTTCGAGGGGTAGACTCCTTCTTTCCCCTCCCCTGGTTTGTATGCCACTGCATGGGTGGGTGCATTAAATGTGATTCAAAACTGCATCTCTTATTATGTGAAGGTAACATTGCATTACGTTCAAAAAACATAAAACATGAGAAAACAAGGCATTCTATACAGTTATCAAAGGGTACCAATACCCCAACCTCATTCTTTATACTCCCTTTAGAATGAACGACTGAAAGAAGAACAACTCTTCCACATCCGCAACTTGTTGAAGCAATCCAAGGAGCGTGATAAGGAGCTTGAGCAGTCTAATGTAGTCAATAAGGAGCAGGTAGATATTACACTCAAGGAGAAATGGGAAGCTGCACAGGTTGAAGATAAATTAATTGATGGTAAGTATGTGTGCATTAAACAAAGAACATCAACTCAGTAGCCAGGCGGTGTCAAAACTACCAATTATTTATGACTTTATGCTCATTTTGTGGGAGTAGGTCACATATATTGCATTGTGTGTGTTAATGTCCCAACATCCTCCCAGGTAGGCATATCATATGAATAGAGGCCATCAGCCTTTCGCCATCTTGTGGGTACAAATGATCTGTGTGTTCATGCGTTGGACACTATGCGCAGGGCGCAGCTTGCCACGCAGCTTGCCACGCAGCTGTTATCACGCATCAATGCGGTGATTTTGCTGTTCACGCATGGAGATCGAACGACCGTCACAGTGTGTACCCAAAAGATGGCGGCATATAACGTCACGCTGATGGCCTCTATAGAGAATATAATTATGATTTATTGGCAAATAAACAGATTAATTAGTTTTCTCTTTTGTTTTGTTTTTAAAAGTGTCACATGAAATGGACCAAAATAACAATTATATAATAATAAACACAACACAAAAGGAAACTCCTCACTTACATAACCCATCATCAATCGAAACTTTCTCATGTTATGACAATTTGATTGACACGGTCGTGTGCAGCATCTTGTTAGCTCCAATTTGATACTGCATTTGCTACCAAAAGCTCTGAATTGATATATGTAATTCTATGGTATTACCTCCAAAATGTACACGTTAATCCGGTATTGAGTAGATTGTTGGTGAAGATGATGATGTACATGTATGTAGTAAGAAAATACAGAGTGATGAGTAGGTACAGGACAACCGGCCCCCAACTCAACACAAAAGTGGGCAACCATGAGAGTTACCAAATGTTTTAAAGACCCCCTTTGCAATGATTTTTCATCAAGTTTACCCCCTTTTTCATGCAAAATCGAGGACAAAATTAGGCCCAAAACAACCCTTTTTTTGTGGGTTTCAATGACTTGAATTTCCAATACCCCTTTTCAGTGACACTAAATATTGACATAAAATTACCGGATTTTCCCAAGTACCCCTTTTGCTGATTTCACGGTACCCCTTTTATCAAATTTCGTGGACTGTCCAAATTAAATACCCCCTATTTTCCCAATTTCGCAGTCCTCACTACTGATAAAAAACTTACCCCTTTTCCGCGCTATTTGGCAACTCGCATGGTTGTCAATTTTTGTGTTGAGTTGGGGGGGGGGGGTCAGGAGAGGACACAGAATCATTCATTTTGAGTTGCAATCATTCATTTCAGTTGTTTCTTCCTTCTGATTGTTTTTACAGCTCTGACACTTGAGATTAAAAAGAAAGAGAAAGAAATAGCAAATGAGAAAAACACTGTAGCCAAATGGGAAGCCTACAAAGAAACAGGTCGCCATGAGCATGCTACACATATCAAGCTATTGGATGAGGAATTGACTGATATGAGGGCTAGTTTTGATGAAATGAAAGGTTTGTGACATAGTTTTGGTATTTCATTCTCTGTCAAAAGCATCGAAGTATGGCGCACACAATTGACCTTTTCGGTAAATCCCATAAGCCTTTGCGAGTACACCTGAGAACTGCGCAGTAACGATGTTCGATAAACGATGTGCGCATCAGGGCAGATCAGCGTGACGTCAAATGACAAGTTTTCAGGTGTACTCGCAAAGGCTTATGGGATTTACCGAAAAGGTCAATAGGGGCAGTATTCAATCTGGGTAAAAATTTAAAAGCATTTACCCACTTTGTGCAGCGCCATCCTATTGTGTCCGCCATATCTCAAAAAGGCTAATTTCCAGACTTTTGAGGGCTGTTGAATTTTTTTATTTTTAAGAACTTGTATATAGATGTACCCTATCGAATGCGACATCACTCATTATCCTCATTTAAAGGAAGTCTCCGGCAATCACAACATTATGCCTTATATGTTAGGAAAATTATTATCAAGCACGAATCACATGGTTTTATTTTAAACAAACTCATATTGATCATAAAAACAAATAAAAACAGCTTTGTCTCAACAAGTGATATTCAAAATTATCGAGTGCCAAAATTGCCTGGTGTAATGACGTCCCAGTAATACAATGAAGGCTGGCGATAGTTGAGCACAAATAACCATGACCTCATTGCACTAGAAAATTTTGGCACAGGAATTTTGAATATCGTGTGTTGAGAGACGACTGTTTTTATTGTTTTTTTATGGTTTTAAATAAAACCATGTGATTCGTGCTTGATAATTTGCGTGAATAAAAAGTTGATTCTCGCAAACTTTTATAGTTTACACAGAAGTTGATTTGCAAGAATCAAACGAGTCCCGCAAATTTATTTTGCAAGAATCAAGATTGATTCTCGCACTGTGAAATGAAATTCTGACCCTGCTTATGTTCTCCCAAGTCTCAAACATGCTTCCTCAAAATGTTGAGTTCCTGGAGAAAGTTTTTCACATTGTATAATTGTTTTTCCTCACAGGTCACTTGGAAAGGACACTGAATATAGCTAAAGACAAAATCAAGACATCAACTGAAGACAGACTTAGTGAACAGAAACACATAGCCTCACAGGTATGATGATGACTTGCATTGGGCTGTTCCAGTTGAAATTCACACTACCCCTGTGCAAGATTTTGAAAATATATTCCACAGGGGGAGTATGTTTTTCAAATGTAATTGGTCAGGGTTAATTATTTTGAAACTCATACTCCCCTGTATTATGACTGTACTTATATCTTCCACAACTGGAGTGAGTTTTTCAAATGGAAGTTACCCAATTGTCTATTCTATTGAAAACTCACCCCTCCCTCTGTGGAAGACTTTAGCTAAATCTTCCACAGGGGTAGTGTGGATTTTAGATGGAATAGCCCATTGTTTACACCAGTGGCATAGACAATTGAGAAACTGCCCCCTGTTTATGTGGAACATCTTGCACCCTTTTGGGCTGCTGGCTATCATAATATTTTTTTAATTTTTAGGCCAGTCATTTTCATCAGATTTTATATTATAAACCACTTCAGGCGGGGTAGACATAAAGCGCAATAATTAGCCCAAGGGCCAGCTGGGAAGGTTTCCAGCTGGCCCTTGGGCAAATCCACTAGCCCAGATTTGTTGGGCATTTTTTTGCAGATCAATTTATATTTGGCTTGTTTAAAGGTAAGAAGTCTCTTTAAATGTCTTAACGCAGCGCGTACTGCTGTTTGGGTTTTAGTCACCTAAATATTAGGGGTCCTGCTATCGTTCAATTATGTTTGGGTTAAAAAAAAATGTAAACAAAAGTCATTGTCACCAAAGCACAAATAACGATCGATTACGCCAAATTTCGAAAATTGGTGAAAATGTTTCATAAATTACAAAATAACAAGTAGCAGAATATTTAATAGTTATCGACTTCATCATCTTTCTAGTTTTGTAACATGTCATAAATTCATAAATTATGCCAAAATCCCAACTGGTCCACTGGGCCATCCAGATGGAAATTTTGGCCCGACAAGAAAACTACTGGCCAGTGCCAGATAGCCAGTGGCTAAATCGACCCCTGCCAATGATCTTTGACTTTGAGGATGTGTTAAATGATGTAATAGGACTTTAAACCACTGCCAAAAGCATGAAAACAAAAGTTGTATTGCTTTGTTTGCATAAAAAATACTACATACTGAGGATTTACTAGGCCCATCAATTTATAATAACACAGATATAAAAAAAAAATACAGGTTTCTTCAAAATTGAAACAAATTTAAAAAAAATTGATATACAATTGCTGATTTCCAGAAAGCCATGACCAAGTTGGACAAGTGGAGCACTCAGGAAGTCATGGATAATGATTGGTTGAAAAGAGAGGTAAGAGAGATTTACAGTAACCTTCTATTATTGTCCAGTTGTAAAGTTTGAGAATAAATACAGAAAATTTGAACCGGGCAAGAACTGGGACAGTTGGAACAATGATGGACCAGCTGGGAAATAACATCTAGTTCAACCTGAGCAAGTTGATAAACAAGTGTGACATGAGAGTGGTGGGAGACATAAAGATGACAATTTCATCAAGGGTAGATGCAGTATTGTTGGTCGAAGCAGCAAAAAAAAATCGATTCTCATTATGTAAATCAATATATTATTAAAAAATAACACTTTGATGTTTTGCAAAAGTTCATTCTACAAATCATATACTTTGAAAACTTGCTTGATTTATTGTTGTTAATGAGCTATGTACGTTTTACAAAAGTGTTGTTGATTCAGCCCTCTGTACAACATAACTCAAGAACTCAGAACCTACAAAAGTATATCTGTGATATTTGAATTCTTCTACATGCTCGCTATGAAATGATCAATGCAATTTTTGCCAAAGCTCACTATCAATTGCAAGATGCTGTAAACTACCAAATCGCAACAGTTTAGTTGCTAACCTTAAGTGTTACAATTTTGATTCAAATTTTGCCACTGTCTTTGTACAGGCTGAGCTTCACAGGGTTGAGACCAAGCAACTCGCATTGGATGTAGAGGAACTAGAGAGGCAGAATCTGGAGTTGATGAGTACACTCTTTGATTGTCGCATAGAAGACCTGAAAATATCAAGGTGAGAAGCAAAGTTTTGACTCCACCAGTTTTGTATGTTGCTCATGGAGTGCAAGACAGTGTACTTCCAGATTATTTCATCATGTGCCTGGCAAACCTTACCCCTCTGAGCACAACCTGCCGATTTTTAAAACATTGCCTCTGATTGGTCAATTTGCATGATATCTTCATTTTAATCACCAATCAGAATAGAGCTTTGCAAATAATTCACCCCAATATTTTTGCGTGGTGAAATTATTCTAACAACGTTGCTGATTGGTCCAATTGATAATGAAAACTTCTTTTTGGCTAATCGGCAGGTAGTTCTCTTGGGGTTAACTTAAAGTGCATACTTGTTAAGTTTCTGCATGTAATATACACTCAAGCATGAAGATAAGAGTTTGCCCCCTCTGGATGTATTTGCCTGAACAGAGGCAAGTAAGGAAAAGTACCTTGTTGATGTGAATGCCACAAAGTCCAAGACTAAACTATAGTGTGTCTTGTCTCAAGTTGAGAATAATGCCATGTTGGATTTTGCAGTGCCAATTGGTGCCTTAAAGGGGGGTAACCCTATCAGTTTAGGATATGGATTTTCTTCAAACTTACATACAATTTCAAATATTGTCCCCTTTATGCATCTATGGGAGAAAACGAGAACATTTTCAGCGTAAAAGTGAATAATTAGCACAATTAGCAAGCCAATACGATGGTATACATGAATTGCATTGTGGTCCGGCATCCAGAAACAACACTCCCGTCGAGTGCTTCGCCATACCACTACGCCCATCATTCTTGTGACAAAATATCTCATTCTTTTTATTTTAATTTGACCCTGATACATTTCCTTTTAATTTTGTATATTATCATCACGTACATTTTACACTTATCTTTTATTTTAGGGTTTGTTTTAATGAAAAAAGTGTGTTTTTTTATAATATTTCTAATTAATTAATTAATTAATTAATTAATTTGATAGGGGGACATTTTTCTCATATTTTTTTCATATTCCTCGTATCATACTTAACAAGATAAGGTCTTGTTTTGTATTTATTTCATCCCTTATGTATTTCTTTATTTTAGTTTTAAGCGTTTATTATTATAGCGCCCTCATTTTTTCGGACCTATTTCCGTTCGTGCAAATTGGCATGCGAGTAAAACGGCTCTTATTCACGGAATCATTTTTCCTACCCAGAATGTCGAAGGTGGTTACCAGTATAGCCTGTTTGTTTCTTGATTTCTCCGAAAATACATCAAATTGGATCGTCAAATTTCAGGATGGTAATGAGAAAAATATAATCTATTAAATGATACCAAAAACTCATCAACAATGAGAAAATCGGGGGGATGATGCTGTCGATCGGATCACGGACCTTTAACGCAGCTGCGCCACCAGCGTCGGACAAATCCCCTTCTACAGGTGCATACCCCGATTAGGTTGGGACATACAATTGAAATTTGTCACTTGCAAAATCCAACATTCTACAATTCAATATGCTTTATACTGCTTGTTCTATTGTAATGAATAATACGAGTTACAATTAGTGATGTGGTCGACATGCCTTATGTCGACATAATGTCGACGTCGGCACGTATGCCGACATGTCGACATCAAAAAATCATGTCGACAAAAAATTTTTTTTTTTTTTTTTTTTTTTTTTTTTTTTAGTTTTTTTAGAAACAAAAGTAATTCAAATGTACAACTTTTTCCAACTTTGTAAAAAAAAATTGGCATTTTTTTTTTTTTGAGTAGCAGTATTTCTCTGGTTTCCAACCTTGAATAACAAGTCAGTTTGGGCCTATAACTTGATTTTCTGGCCAGAAATATTTTTTGAAAATTAAAAAAAATTTTTTTTTTTTTTTTTTTTTTAGAATTTTTTTATGTCGACACACTGTCGACGTCGGTATACGAATTATATCGACATGTCGACAATAAAAAACGGTGCCGACCACATCACTAGTTACAATCTGAAATAGTTACTTTTAATTAATATTATTTCCAGGAATTTCTACCTGAATCAATTTGGAGATAATGATAATCTTGAGGAGGATGACAGGGGCCTATTGGAATCGGATTTAGCTAAGCTTGATTTTGAAGAAAGACCAGCTATTGAAGCACCCAAAGGTATACCGATCCCGATACTAAAAGGTTTATTGATGTACTTATTGTAAAGGATTATTTATCGGATTAAGGGTTATTGACAAACAACCTTTGGGGAGGGAAATAGTGTATCTCCAGATGATTGAACCAGTGTCCCAGCAAGCTTTGATTTTAATGTATGAGTTTTGGAAAAGTAACAGACCTAAAACTGACCTTGGTGATAAATGCTCACAAAATCTGAAAAACAGTGTGAAATTGGGGTAAAATAGCTCAAACTGGGCTGAAAATAAAAGAAAATGCGTAAATTTAAGCAAGAAAAATAGCTTAAATTTCCTGGACTGGGGATAGTGGACTGAGTGAGTTTTGAAAAAATGTGATAGTTTATGTCAATATTAACTAGTGCTATCAATAATTACTGCTAGTGCTGTGCAAGGTTTGATTTTGACCAAAAGTCGACTGAGTGAGTTTTGGACAAACCACTCTTCCATCTATTATGTGATTTTAGCCATGCATGACAATCCAATGTTGCTGATCACATTACAAATGGGGGGTGCTATAGTGTCTGAGCTATCCTAGTCTAACCTCTTTGGGTAATACAAATTTATATCCAATCATATTTTCAAATAATTATTTTTCATTTATCACAGTTGTCACACGGAAACCCAGACCTGCAAGTGCTACTCAGCGTGCAGTTGAGGAGCGAGTTTTTGCTCTCCAACCTCTGGCTGATGATGATGATGATGATGATGACGAGGAGGAAGAAGAGGATGGAGCTTGGGGAGGAGAAGATGAAGATGAGGATCTTGATCACTATTTGCAATATGATGATGAAAATTTTGGGGTAAGTAGATTCAAAAGTAAGCCATGTGGTTTTCTGTCACTTCCACCTTGAGTCATACCATTCTGTGCCAAGTATTACCATGTTTTGTATGAAAGCAATTTCAAGGAAAATGTTTAAATGTTATCATGTAAAAGAATTATCCCCAAATACATTTCAACAGTGTAGAAATACTGGGTATTACTGTAACTACTCGGGTATAAGCCCACCCACCTAGATGGCAGAATTTACTTCAAAAATGAGGGGGTGGGCTTATAACCGGGGAGGGGCTAGTATTTGAATTTTAAAATAAGAACAATCATCCCCATCTATGTCAATGTTTTTTAATTGTAAGTATGGAATGTTAATTATCAACTGATATTCTTTGTATGTGAGAAAAAAGCAATGATTTGATTTAAGTCAAAATTACAACTGGGCTTATACCCGAGTGCACCCATGTTCCCAAAATGTTTTGAAAAATAGAGGGTGGGCTTATACGAAGGTGGGCTTCTACCTGCATGGTTATGGTATTATTAATGATGAAGATACAGTGAAAATGAATACAGTGTGATAAACACCTATGTTCCCGCCCCTCAACAATGATAACACCCCCACAGGGAGGTTACTAGACGCGTATTGGATGCAGCACATGCATGTAATTATACTTGCATCAAAAATGGCATATTGTGTTCATCCATTTTAAATTATCACTGTAGTTTCAAGCAATGTGTTTCAAGACATGAGAAAATGTGGTCAAGCCAGCAGCATTGGAATATTCAAGATGAAATCCACACAACCCCCTAAGGAAGACATGACCTTAATCTCCAACACAGGGATGTAGAGTTTAAATGGAATCACCCATTTAGAACCCCATAAAATTCACACTCCCTGTGTGGCAGGTAATGTCTTTCATATGGGTGTATGGATTGCAACTGGAAAAGACTATTGTTACTTGATGAGCCATCTAATCTTAGGTTTGTAACTCAAATTGATACATATCAAAGACATTTGATTTGATTTGTGATTGGGGCTTGACAACTGTTTGTTTGGGTCTATTTGAACACTGAGGTGGGTTAACACCTTGAAACTGACTGAGTTATATGTTCAGGTATGGCTCTTAACATGTACTCTCTGAAAGATGGAATTCCTCTTACGGTTCATATACCCCAACTCTAAATGCACCATGGGGAGAGCGGAAGTCTGAATTTAATATACAAATGTTGCCAATACATTTTTGTATTTGCCCATCTTTGGGAATCAAACCCGAGACCTCCAACACTGAGCCATGCTCTCCCTGTCATCTGTGTTAAACCATGACTTGAGTGCAAATACCATAAAACCTCGTCTATAAGCATATATGTAGAACGTTTTTGATTAAAGCTAAATTAATACAAACCAGCCATAAATATGCCAATACAATAGATTGGTTTTACAATAGTACTTGTATATGTTTGTATCGGTAATTTATTTGCTCAAACTCCATAATGTTATAATTTTGTTGATGGATGGTGCCCGGATTAATTTAGCTTTCTCAAAAGCATGCTATATGCTTGTAGACAAGGTTTTACAGTATTCCATCAGCTTAATATTAAACCTAGCTTTCATTCTTCTCTCATTTCATATTGATGCCAATAATAAACATGATCTAAAAAAAGTTAGAATATCATTGAATCGGTAAACAAGTAATGCCAGTGACTTACTCGGATGCTTTCATGTGTTGCTTCAATACAGGAATACCTCAATCTCGGACCTGTTGAACTGAAACTTCTGAGAGTAATCGGACACCACGCGCCTCTTCATCATCCAGATAAGCTATCTGAGGCAGAAGCTGAAGCAAAGCTGGCAGCACCTGATGTATGGCCAGTGACACCTGATATGCTGAGGGCTGTGACAGAATCACCAACTGTGAATACCTAAAATACTTAGTACGTACCATTAACAAGTGAAATAGGAAGGGATATAAAACTTTAACTCAACAAAGCTATTAGCACTTGATTTATGGCTGACCTTTGATATGCTGAGAGCTCACATCGACAGAGACTCCAATTGTGAAAAGTGAACACTACTAAGCTTAAACCAACACCATATACCAAAAGAGCGACAAGCCGTAAACTGTATGAAAGTACAGGTAGTTTTAGAGAAATGGCAATCCTAAAGTTTGTTCAGCTTGCAATTGGCAGAAATTATTTGGTGTTTGTCACTGCGCACATCAATAAAGTGCCAACTTTGGCTAACCTAACTTCATGTAATCTTGGGCCAGTCACGCATTATACAAGCGTAAGTGCTGTTCCCAATCAATACATGATGTTACGAGTCTCATGTTTTTGCCAATTATTACCTAAATAAACATTAGGGAGAAAGCAAGTTCAATGGCCCTACATTACAGTATGTTGGTAGGTATGCTATGGTTTATTCCAGCCACAGGGCTACTCTATGAAATATGACCTAAAGAAAAATTTATGACAAAACTGTCTGTTCCAGATACTGATATGTACCCTGTGATATTATCAAACCCAACAAAAAGTTATTGGTTAGAGGTGTGTAACCGTGTGGTACCATCAACACACTTCAAACTTAATGAGATTTTGATATCAAATGAAAGATCCTATTTTCTCATTAGCATATGTTGAAGAGAAAAATAGGATCTTTCATTTGATATCAATGATATCAAACACTCTGATAAGACCATCTTAATTTAAAACTTTGACTTAAAGCTTCTGAAAACCTAATGCAGAATGCGTTCTATGTAGTGCTGTTTTTTTTACCTGTGGGACAAACTGTTTGATAAGAATATAGACCACCTTTTCATCTGTCAAGGTTTCACTATAGTCAAAATGAAGAATGTTATTGAGATTTACAATTTAGGCTACTTTGTGGTGGATTTGGAAGAAAAAATAAAACAGCGGGAAAAAACCCTGAAATTTACTCAATCCAGCGGGAATAATGCGCAAAAAGCAGGCGATTTTACTAATGCGCATGGGAGCTGTAAGACTATTTTATCAAGGTGGCCTAACTATCAGTAGTCACATTAAAAAGAAATATGTGTTATTTTTGCATGAATGCTTGAAGGGATGACATTTTATGTTGTACAGAAGTTTTCCAAATATATCCAGCCACCTTCCTTTAGCTTTGTGATTTTCTATGATGATTCAAAATAAATTTGCCCAATTTTTAATTGATCGCAAATGGCATTTGCCACAAGGTTTTGAATCGGTGAAAATCATCTCCACTGTGTCTTATTCCATCCAGCTTGTTTTTTCCGTCCAATTTGTAATTTTTTATTCACTATTATATATGACAGGGCTGTCAACTCTCACGCATTGGCCGTGAGTCTCACGCATTGGGTCACTTTCTCACGGTCTCATGCCAAGGTGTAAAAAGCTGTAAAATGAGTAAAATCTCACGCATCAACATGAGTAATTTGTTGTTCCTACCCCCCCACCCCCACCCCCGCTTTCCACATTCTCGAGCGCTGTGTCTCAAATAATCATCGGTCAAAATGAACATTGGAGTCGGTAAATCCCGCTACGATTCTGTCTCACGCCAGGCAATTCCAAAAAGTTGACAGCCCTGATATATGACTTGTAATTAATATAGTAATTGTGTCAATCAGCTACATTATTTTGAAAACTGTCATGATATTGACCAAGATTCTGTATATAAATATGTATAAAATAGTTCATCATAACTCAAAACACTTATTGACAAATAGGCCTAAATGTGCAATGGCTGATATTAGTGAAAGGAACTAATTTTTTAAGCTCTGGACTAAAAATGTGGTTTTTCCAAACATGAAAGAGAATTCAGAATACAAAGTTTGTTTTTCAAAACCAATTAAATACTGTTTTTCACTGACCTGACAGTTTCGAGTGTCTTGGGCGACACTCTTCTTCAGAGTGTCCACACACCTCCGACAAATTTCGGCCCGTAGAGGGCGCACTACTCGCTGAGATGATTGGGTCATAGATGTCAGGCTCTACAGGCCAAAATTCGTCGGAGGTGTGTGGACATAGTTCACTCGATCTGAAGAAGAGTGTCGCCCAAGACACTCGAAACTGTCAGGTCAGTGAAAAACAGTATTTAATTGGTTTGAAAACAAACTAAATTTGTATTCTGAATTTCTGCAAACCTGATGAATTTATTTACGGACATGAAAGAGAATTATTCCTTTCTTAGACAAGTTCCTATAGTCTGTGGCTTCCTCGAGAGAGTGGTGTCAGTGCGTGCTCCAGTCCAATTAGTATTATATTATATTGACTCAAAGAACTGGCGTGATTTACACGGTGAGATAAAAGGCAGTACATCTGTACACACAAAAAGTAACTGTGAGTAAGTACTGACATCACTCTCTCAAGGAAGCCCCAAAAGGTGTGACTTTTATAAGCATTGATAGACTTGAAAACGAATCTATATATCAAGGTGGAGAAGTTTTATTCTGTAAGCAAGTTCTTCCTTGCTGTAGGAAAGTTCTTCTTTGCCTACGTCAGAGAATAAGGAAACCTATTTTATGAATTCAGTATCGAAGTTATGTAATGTTACGATTTCAACAGGATCACATGCTTGAGTAATAAACCACAATCAGCACACAAAGTATATGGCACTCGTAGCTATAGGCATACCAAAATAGTGTGATACGGTAACCAAGAGAATTACGTAACCACTTCAATGTTGAATACAGTCCAATGGTCCAACAAGACCTACAGATGTACCATGAATTATAACACAGTTGCATTGTTTTGGCCAAGGAAGCATAGGTATTTGATAAGTGCTGCAACTTTAATTTATGAATATCTATGACCTTTATTCAAGAATCTCAGCACCTACCAAACTCCTCAAAAGTGTCCCTATATTTAATTCTTGGGCACAGGTGTATGTATAGTTTTGTTTCATCTCAAGTTGAGAGTAATGCCATGTTGGATTTTCCAGTGGCAGATCAAACCAATGGGTTTATGCGGTTTTGTCGCCAGGGTACGAACAAATCGTGTTTCTACGCATGTGTATATGCATGCCCTGCAGGATTATGTTAGCATGTGTTATTTGAATCTGCCACTGTGAAATCCAACATGGTGTTACTCTTAACTTGAGATAAGACAGATTTAGCTGGTGTCATGTCAAAGCGTATGCATACTTTGTAGGATCAAAAGTTTGACCTTAGCGACCAGCTGCTTAGTAACAACATCGCATAGTTTTATTGGTTATTTTTTTTCTAGTCGTGCATAGTTTACATCATCATTTATATATGCCTGTGGGATGCACTTGTTGCTTTTAGATGCATGCTGTGTCCGAGAATTGGGAACAGCGCACACCGTCGACGTCCTATACGATAAATATAAATTTAATACTCCGTTGGTGAGCGACGGGCGAGTGGTAGTGAGCGACAGGCGAGTGGTATTTCACTGAACGCAAGAAAAGGAGTCGATCGCTTAGGTCGCTCAGTAGTCAACTACAAACTCATGCATTCAATTCGATTGAAATCGATTATTCTATTATTGACGAAGATAAAGAGCGTGATAGTGTGTCAATAATGTACATTGTATTGCACCTGGTTTTACCAGCATTCCTTTATAAAATAATTTTCTCAAAGAGTTAAATATTATCAAAATTTTTACTCAGGATTTCAAATTTTTACCCGCAAATTGCAGTTAAACATATCCACAGCAAAATACCGGTCCTCACTAATTAGTACATTTAATTTCCAGTTAGTACATTTAAACGAAACCTGTGATTTACGTGACAACAAATAAAATTTTCTTACAATAGAAATATCATATAGGATACTGATATGGTAGGCCGCAACCGCCACAACGTGGAGCTGCTACGCGTAGCTGACTTTTTGTTCCGTGGAGCCAAATTGACCAATCATGTTAGAGTTTTTCATTACTCGGAGGTAAAACTGACCAATCAAGTACGACTTACTCATTACGTGAAGCTTAATTTAGTCATTAAGAATTTGCCAGACGAGCTTCACGTGGTTGCAAGATATCCTCGGTCACGATAGTTATGATTCAAAAAGTAATTTATGAAAAGTACGAACCGACTTATTATTAAGATGGACATGCACTCACAAGAAACTCATACAGTATTGTACACAACTATATAGCTAGGCAGAGTGGTGGTAAACCATGCACACAATTCTGCGATCTGCAGTGTATCGCCGAGCTGATTTGTACATCTTATGCGCCGGCGTGGCTCAAGCGGAATTCGACCTTCAGCAAACCAGTTCGGATTTACTTTATATACTAGTAGTAAGCCATACATACTGTAGTTACGGTACTGCCCGCTTTTCCTATACACAATACTCGCGCGCCACCATTGACGCGTGACCTAGTGTATGTTAGAAGTATTATGCCATTGCCTATATGACGTCACTGTGTAAAAAATAACCAGTCAATATTTAAAGTATTCTCTGAAATTCTAGAAAATATAGTTTTGTAACATTTCCTAAATTTTTAGCTAATTTAGGTGTTTGGAAATATTGGTACTTTTGTGTTTTAGGAAGGATATGTAAACGACAGATAACACCAAAAAATATGAACAAATTATTTCTAAACCGTGTTAAGTCTGCAAACCATTATGCTTCTCATTTTCAAGAACGCTGGTTAACAATAAGCAGACTATTGTCTCATTTCAGTAAACAAAACAGTATTGTTACCTTTATGTCATTTATAATCATTCACCCAACTGAAACTATAATACCAGCTCATTGTTCATTGCACAGGTAAAACAGACACAAGTGCAGTGTGTATTTAACCAGAGAAGATCTGATGTAACATAGTTGAGCTGTTTTCATTGAGTGTTATCTTGGTTTAATAGCTTTTAATGGGGTTTAAGTCCTTCAAAGGTCGTGGTGAATTCTACTGTAGACATGACTGCATCATGATTATTTTAAAGTCAACAACATTCAACAATATGATCACCGTGATAGTATGACAGTATCAGTACCGTGGGTGTCAGTGATCCTGGCCTGACACAGTAGACAAACAAACAAACACGCCACACACATGGCACATGCATGCAAGGTAACATTGACTATACACTAATCAAACAATGGTATTGATCCTGTACAACTGTTTTTGGTTTATTTACATTCGATTCATTTAAAATCCACATAGTAAACATTAATTTTGGCAAGAGTTTTCTCTCTCTGGAACGATGATGCATCAACTGGCTCCGCGTAATGAAAAGATCTAACATGATTGGTCAATTTAGCTCCGGCGAAAAAGTAAGCTACGCGAGCAGCTCCACGCCAGGCGGTTACGGCCAGCCATATACTGATCATGCGAAAATCGTAAAACATAGAATAGAAACAGTGTGGCCGGCTCTCAAAATCTCAAATTGTATGCATAGCCTGAGTCGCACGGTTTATCTCGAACAAAATCACCATGCGTAGTTGTTGAAAAACGTGAGGATTTATCGTACTACCACGGCAATTTTTAACACGAAGATATAGGGATGATGACGGTGTGCAGCGTTCACATTCAATTCTTGCATGGTCATTAAGTTAGGTGGAGCCTCAGACTGACAGCATAATGAATGGGAATTGAAACAGTCATATAACATTAACAGTGAAGTTACATAATTATTCCTCTCATGTCTGTTGCCAGTTCAAGACTCTATCCAATATAGCAGAATCATGCAAGGGGTGAATAATTCTGTGCCTAATGGGCTATTCCAGTTGAAATCCATACACCCCCTAGGGAAGACATGACCTTAATCTTCCACACAAGGAGTGTGAATTTCAAATGGGTTTACCTGAATGGATGGTCTTGCCAACTGGAATAACTCAATGCTGTGATAAATCAGGCATATTGGATTGTTATACCTTGGGACCAAATGAGTATAACTCTGGCATTTTATGGCGAATCAAACAATAACCTGGGCGATAATCTTGATCAGATTATTGCTCAATTTCATGCTATATTACATGCATATTGAAAACATGGATACACTTTTAAAAATCTGTTTGCCAGCTGCATAGCAAAATCATCCAGGTGTATACTATTTTGCCACAGAATGAAAATCAGAGAACCTGTACTCAACCCCCATCTTGATGCACACATTTGGGCAAAAATTGGGGGTATTCATGTTTTGTTTGAAATGCACCCAAAACTAATTGGTGCTTGTGATGGATACTAGACACACTTTATGGCACCACCCAGTGACTGCGTCTAAGGAGCGACACTGTACATTATAGTGTGATTATCACACAGAATTGTTTTCATTCCGTTTGGCATATCATCTGCAAGGACCCGAATACCTCCCCAATTTTTTACCCTTAATTGAATGTGCTGTTGCACATAGCAGAATAGAGACTGCAAATATGTGACATGATCAAGGGGAACGAGTCACATGTCGGCAATTTTCAATTAGAAGTTTTTTTACACCATTTTCTGGCAGTTTATGAATGCTACATTTTGATGCAAATCCCATCAAAATCAGACATCTTGTTACCGAGTTATGAGCAATTTTTCAATGGCTCAAAACAATATTCCCCTTGGTCATGTCCCATATGAGCTCTCTAATCTAACCTCTAACCAAACCAAATGCAATGTGTGTCTTTTGTACATGGATGAATTATTGTGATGTTATGAAAAAGAGAACTTGCAAAAATAGCAAAAAAAACCCAAATATAAACATAATTGTTCTATATGTGTACATTATTTTATTAAATACAATAAAGCTTATAATTGTTCAATAATTCAAATTACATTTTCGTATCGCATTTTATTTCATTTCTGTGCATTGTGTGGGTTGAAAATTAAAAAATAGGTATTTCTTCAACTATTTCACTTTGTCAAGCAAGAAAGAAGCGAAAAAGTTTTGTTTAGCTTGCATGGTCACAGCTCCCCCCCATTAACACCAGTGTGAGCAAGGCGTCAAGAAAGTCAGTCGGTTTCAGGGGGCCCTTACTGGAGCAATGAATGAAAGTCATATAATTGGGAATTGACACACGTAAACTTAAAACACTTGTGTGTACTATGAAATTTAATACCTTGTGAGCCCCTTTTGGAGAGCAATGCCTTTATGCACTCACCAGAACACCAAGTGCCCGCCATATTGATGATACACATGCAGGTGAATCAGGAGTGTCATACGTTTCATGTGTAAATAGTGTGATGTGCCCTGAGTAATTTAATTTGATGATTTATCTTTGTTTACAAAGTTACATGAGTGATGACATTTTGGGGAATTCCCCTCTCAAATTGAGCAAAACAAGTTGAATCATATCTTATTTGGAAACCCCCTGAGGTTGTAAAGTGATGTAATGGGATTTCCCCTCAGGAAGTGATGTAATGAGAAAGGTTAATGTTATAATTAAGGCTTGGGGAATTCCCACAATCATTAGGCTATTAATATTTGGGGATTTCCAACTGCTTGGTATATAAGAGAAGGTAAACAATTATTGTCACAGTTAATAGTGTTGATCTGGGCTAGCTAGCTAAAATGCTTACAGTCCAATTCCTTCAAAGAAAGGAAATTGCTAACCAGAATTAATTTATGTAGTCAAAGTACTACTATTTGCCGGTGTTGTCGGAGAAGATCTAGAATACGCCCAAGAACGCATTTCTTCCAAGAAAGGAATATATATTCTTCTGCCGATTTGCTGAAGTCTGGTTAAAGGAGCAACACAACTGTCAAAATAAGTGGGGACAACTGCATCGCAGTCCTGCTTCCTGAAGATATTGTGTGAAAGGTGGAAATAGCACCAAGTTTGGAGAAAGCAGCACAAGGAGTTAAATTTGGAGAACTGCACAAGGAGTTTAGCATAGGAGAACGGTGCAAGGAGTTTAGCATAGGAGAACTGCGCAAGGAGTTATAAACGTGTTTGGAGAACACCATTTTCGTATGAGGATTTTATACGCAAGGATTTATCAATGCAAGTGTACAAAGGACTTCGCTGATTTTCGCAGGACAAGTGAATAAGGATATATTACATCAGTCGTCCAGAACATTGCAAGAACTTTATGATTGCCAAGAAGCAGAATGCTGGCTAAGTACAAAATAGATAAAAAGTGATTATAATTGATTATTGTGTATGTGAATTTGTTGTCATATATTATACCAATCATAACGTGCTTTCAATTAAAGACTTAGATTTTGTTAGCTTAACCAAACAGTGTATTTGTGTTGTGCATTCGTGTGAGTTCGGGTAAAAGGTGATTTTGGCCTTGAGTCAAGTACGACTCGTAACAATAGCCACAATGGTTGTAGTAAATACTTGCTTACACACGACATTGAATATTTAGAAAATTTAGACAAGAACACCCAAAATGTTTGGCAACTTTCCTAATGACTCAGTATTTTGATCAGTGGTGGAAACATTAAAATTTAGGGGCATATTTTGCACCGGCATTACTAGGACATTTACGAAAAAAATCTCAATCAACCTTTCAAGGGCCTTAGAAGTGTAATTACTTAGTTGTCTGTCATCTGTGTTCGAATCTGAAATATGATGCACATACAGTAAGCCAAAGAATTAAGGTACCAGTTGTGTTCACCCCTGTATATCCTAAATAAAGACAAATATGTCTAAATTAAAACCAGCAGCCAATACCTGTACTCTTTATCTCTGATTCAAGATCTTATTTGTTGAAATAGGTCGATACGGTGACCTAAAACCTAATGAACAAACAAAATCAAAAGTTGCACTTTTATGTGCTAATCAATGGAAAGCATGGCGCTAGTTATCTTGTTCGCAAACGCTTTGTATACAAATCAATAGGGCATGCAATTGAGCAAACTGCAACTTTAAAATTGGCATCTTCCTTGGCTTTTTGGATCGCCATGTCTTTATTTCTTGAACAATTTCAACAGCCTTTACCCTGTACTTGATTGAGCATGAGATTTAAAAGCAAACCAGGCCTCAAGGTTAGATTGCAGTTTCGGCAGTTTGACGTCACAGGCCATCACCTCGTCAGTTCTACAAGTAGGACTGCTAATAAGTTGCACAAAGAACACAAACTTAAAGCTTGATTTATTGATTAACATAATTATTAATCTTCGCCAGGCAGTGTTGCATGGTTGCAAGTTGTTTTTCATGACACCAATTTTAGATAAATAAGAACTATATAAAATAGTAATACAAATTCAAAGTATAGACCTCTGGCAAGGCAACCGTTACTTAAAGTTTCACGGAATACCCTCACTTACGATCATTGGGTATACCGATCATCATACTTTGAATTTGTTTCTATAGCTCACCTGTAATGGGTTTGAGCACTCTAAATTCCAAAGTTAGTCACTTGTAAAGTACACTTGTTAAAATAGTACAATAGAAAACAGGATAATACTACCGTATTTGTCCGAGTATAGTCCCCCCGCCCAATTTTTCGAAAATAAGTTTTTGGTGTTTTTATTTGGTTTTGGAGTGTCCCTGGACCTAGAGTTAAATGCTAGAATCATTCACGGTTGACTTAATCAAAAAACATTTTAAAAAAAATTAATTGTTTGTGTTTTTAATATGCAAAAGTGATAATTTGTATTCATGTCATACTCTAATGATTTCAAAATACATTGAATTTGTAATTGCTTTCTTTTCTTTTTTAAAATTCCAAGTATGATCCCACCCCCCACCCCAATTTTGAAAATTTTTCACTTAAAAACGGGATGGGACTATACTCGGACGAATACGGTATTAATATATGCAGACTCTAATTGGGGTCGCTGTATGTCAAAATCTACACACGATACTAGTAGTATAAACAGGTACAGTTTAGCAACAGGCAGTATAATTCCAACTTACGGACCTTGTGTTAATAACCCGAACCACTGCCAACTAAACACATGGTCAACTAATTTAACAAAACTTGTAGGAATGCTGAAATCTGTGAGGCTATGTTAAGACCAAGCTTCAAAGTCATCATTTGGTGCAAATCTACAACTATTCAGGCCTTGTCTTTTGAAAATTGCTGGCGAGTGACAAATCACTCTCCTCAAAACATGTCAGGTGAGCTGTAGGCGAGTGATTTTAATCACTTGTATTATTATTACACCAAAAGTAGGCAAGTGATAAAAAGCTCTCCTCAGCTTCATTTTAGGTGAGTGATCGCTCTCGCTCGCCTCAAAAGACAAGGCCTGACTATTAAGGCTTCCATGCCTTATTTGTTCAGTTTTCTTCATACTTTGTAATGCCAGACCATGTTAAACACATTACCTAAAAAGACCAAAAATCAGTGTCATGGGATTTCAGTACATGTACTCACTCAGTAGTACAAGTACTGAATGAAATGACACTCATCTGATTTACAATGTCAATTATGTTTTTGAACAATGCTAATAAATTTGTCATATCTTGTATTTAGTAGATAAAATAGTGTAGTTCAATTTTCTTCATGATTTGAATCGCCAGATTCAATTCACTTTTAGCAGACTTTAAATAACAACTGGATCATCAGCTGTTTGTTTTTGATTCTTTTATGTTTGTTTGTTGTAGTTTCTTGAACATCTGATAATGGTTTTATTTGCCCCAGAGGTCTTAGTTCTTGATTGGGTTCCTTTATTCATGTACAGTTTGTCCACTTTGAAGTATGAAGTAAGGTATGCAGTAAATTACGCAGTTTACGCCGTAATGTCAAAAGGAATTAAGACACTGCTAGGCGAACAAAAATGCATGAGCATCTTCATACATGACGCACGATACGCTTACGCAAAATGTGCGTACCTTACTTCGTACTTCAAAGTGGATAAACTGTAGGACAGGAAGATGTCACAACAACTTTTCATTGAGTCCCCGAACATTGGCACCAATTAGGTCAAATACGGTACCACGTAGGGTTCATTTTTAACTGAACCACCTGAGCACTACCTGCTGATCTAACATTGCCTCTGATTGGTCAATTACATGATATCATTACTTTAATCACCAATCAGAATTGAGCTTTACAAATAATTTACCCCAATGTTTTTGCATGGTTGACGATTGGTCCAATCGATAATGCAAACTTGTTCTTGGCCAATCGGCAGATAGTTCTCATGGGGTTAAGGAGTAAATATTGTGATTCACATTAAGATATTCCGCCAGCGTTTGCTCTTGCGAGTATAATATTTGACCGCCATGGTCAACATCACCTTTCAAACCACCATTGGATTTTCAAAGGGGTGTGATAATAATTTTATTGAAAACAGCTCCACAAAGGATTCTGCATCATCAATAGATCTACTATAATTTCTACTATAATTGTAAACTGTTGTCTTAGTGTGCATTCACATGCAACATCATTATATTGACATTTAAACACACAATGACAAATGTTCCATGTTGAATTCATATTACGCAGGCTTTGGATGTCAAAATTTTCCCATGATGCACTGCATATTTTGGCCTCTCTCTAGCAAACACTGGAGGAACATCATATTGTGAATCAACCAAATTGCAGAATCTAATCCAACCCAAGTTACGGAACCTTAGTGTTAGGAATAGGGTTAAGAGTGGGCGGACTATATTCGCAATTACACCAGGTTCAACTAGCACCCCTGTCATGAACGTGGGAAGCCAACCAAGTCCCAAGAACCTGCCCGATACATTCGTCCAGTTCACTATGTTCATTATCCAACAGTTTTAGATCCATCTGGATAACACAGCATTATTTAACTTCTAGTAGACCTTCAGACCATAATGATATCAGCAGTTGAGTGTCCTCTGTTCCCTCAAGATCAGACACTGATATCCACTGGCCCTTGGCTTCTTGGAGTTGAGTCATTGTTGCCAGATTGTCTATGGGACATCTGAGGCCATGACACTGCAAAGAACAAATTTTGAGAAACAAGGTAAATGCAATATCAAATTAATAAATAGTATCCACCACAGCTTTTCTTCAACACCCACCTGCACACCAGTAGCAGGTGACATGGTGGTACGGGGTCTACCTCGCAATCGGAGGGTTACGAGTTCGAGCCCCAGCAATGCCATTGTGTTGTGCACTTGGGCAAGGTATTTTACCTTGCTTGCCTCTCTCTACCCAGGGGTGAAATGGAGAGCTGTTAGGAATATTGTCTATTGAGCACAGTCCAAATGTATGAGCATGCCTTGGGCATTGCATGGCAGCTGACATAATAATAATAATGAATGGTTCTTTTAAGGCGCAAAATCTTCTGCGGAACTCAGAGCGTGCAAAAACATGAAAAAGGCAAACAAACAAAGAGGCAATTAATTCTGTGAATCTGGAAAAGCTTGACGGAAGATATGGGTTTTAAGCTGACGTTTAAATTGAAAAAGTGTGGGGATGCTACGAAGGCTGTTTGGAAGTGAGTTAACATCCTATATCTTTGAATCGCCATTTCTTAAACTTGATGTGGATAGCTGAACTTTGTATGAAGCGGCTATGATAGTAAACAAAAACAAAACAAAAAGTTAACAAAATAAATCAGCTGTTAACATCGCCTCAAGCACGCACATGGCCAGCCGGCCCAATCTGTGATTGTTTGATGTATTGTACATGTGCACTGACCCCCGGCCAACAGCACATTATTTTACCGATGATGATTACTTGCACGGAAAAGAAGTTGTCATGTAGTTACGCTCACAGAGCGATGGTTCTGCATCGTTCGACTTATCGGACACATTATTATAACGATGTATCACCGTTCTGAGAGCATTTTATTGAGACAAATTTTTACATTTCAGATACTGCGGTCATCATGAGAGTTTATAAACAGCGCTTGTTGCTGCCGGTTGGCGAAAGTGATAAACCGCTCTGATGTAAAGCATTTTAGGGGTGGTAGTGCATGCGATCGCTCTCGCGCGCCTCAAAAGACAGTCCCTTCAATATAATATTTAACGACATTTTCAACAGCAAGACCTTAACTGAACACATTAATTATAATATGTCTCACACAGCAATTCTTAAGTAAGACCAAGTTGAAAAATAACATGTGAATGGTTATAAATGTGTTTACCTGTTTGTATTCTGAGCTCATCATGTGATCATCCCTTGTATTCTTCACTGAGTGATACACATAAATCTCGCTTGGTTCATCTTCATCATCATCATCAACCTCCTCCTCTTCATCCTGGTCTGTATCAACATGTTCCAAGTAACTTCCATCTTGAATCTCCAATCTTGAGACTTCTCCCTCCTCCTCATTATCCTCCTCCTCCTCTTCCTCCTCCTCATTAGCATCACCATTTTCTTCACCATCTTCCGGTTCTTCATCTTCATCCTCGGACTCTAGTTCCTCCAGAGGTTTCCTCTCTATTTTAGTGACATAAGTATGATCTGGAAATGTCAGCCTTATTTTGGACTCTTCTGTAGGCATTTCACCTGCAAATAAAAGACAGAAAATACCATTAAAAATGTAAAATTTATAGATATTTTACAGAGTAGTCGTACTTTCAAAATGGATGTGTCATACATTGGGTTTTATTCGTTGCCGTAGTGCACGTTAGTAACCATTTGTTACTGGTTCAAGCCTGAGCTCATACACCTGTTCCGAATTTTGACATGCCATAGGCTTTGTGTTGTGATCATTTCGATCAGTGGTTCCTAACAAAGAAAGCGTGAACCAGTTGACCTAGCAACGGTCATATTGTAACATGCACTACGTCAGCGAATAAAACAATACATCATGCCAATCCAACACCACACATCAGCATGGTGCACATACCACTAGCCAATGACACCCCAGAAATCCTTTCCAGAAATACACCTGTCATTTGCAAACCCTTGTCAACCCGCAAGCTAAATCATCACAGCCATGTTTAGTTTCGGTAAACCAGCACAACCAACAGTTATTTTTATGTACATACTTCCTTATGGACAAGCAGTGCTTTCTATATTTACAGGAATTTCAAGAACAAAAAACCAAGAACTGTCAGCTAAATTGACATTTTTGAACATGTTATTGCTAAATATGGCAGCCTTGTGGTTTGCTGTATATTACATGTATAAGCCATTGAGCTAACTCTACTACATCTATAGATGAGTTAACCTCAATGTTTATCAACAAAGGCAATTAAGGGACTGGCATATTGATATGCTTGAGTGAAATGCATACAACCACTACTGTTCAATAGCCATCTTGTGATGTGGCAGTAGTTTTAAAAGCACAGGTCCTGAACAAAATATGATGTGCTCGCATACTGCCAGGCAAAAAACAATGGAAATTGTGATGATGCGTGTGCATACTGCCAAGCAATGACGTCAGAAGTCAACTCATCTATATTGTTGTATTTTAAAGTGACAAATCCCACATGTACATTTAATACTATAATTCCTTTGTATTATAATGACCTCGGGAGTGCAACATCATCACATCACATATTTTTTGCAACCTCATTTCTGGAAAGTCGGATCACTTGTGACAGCATGGGGAAATATTGTGTCACATGTCCACCTTATTACATTTTGAGGGATGGTGTACAGCATGGGATATTCCAGTGGAATCCATACACCTCCTATGGAAGACATGACCTTAATCTCCCACACAGGGGGTGTAGATTTCAAATGGAATCACTCATTCAGAAAAACCCAATTGACATTCACACTTCCTGTGTGGAAGATTAAGGTCATGTCTTCCATAGGGGGTGTATATGGATTTCAACTGCAATAGCCCAAGCTGGTATTCTTTCGATGTAAAAACCATGATGACATGTTTGCTTACCTTTTGGCTCACCTACTTTCCCATCCTTTGAGTAAGGTGGAAGCCTATTGGCTGTGAAGTCACACATCATGTCATTGGCTGCAGTCTGGTCTTGTGACTCTACATGATCAGTTAAGCTTTGTAGGAGCTGCTTCAGATGAGATCTGTATGTTGCTATCTGATCCTGCAGAGGGAACAAAATACATATAGATGCATGTAATAAAAGATTCAATCAGTGCAGACCAGTTGCATAGTTTCCTTCCAGTTTTGTGTCTATGAGTTTAGTCAAAACAAATCCCACATACATTGTTTCAATAAATACAGCAAGCAGTGTTCAACATGTTCATACTTCCAAGCTCACCTGTTGGTTCTTAACTCTCTCCACACAGGCGTCAACTGCAGACGACAAGTTCCATTTTTTTTTTTAATTCAAAAATTTCAGAATTGTACATTTTCATGACCATATTTGAAAAATGCATTAAAATGAGTACCAACGAGCCTTGCATTAGTTCAGTGATTCTTGAGCTAGCTCTTGATATTTTGAGAAAATATCTCAAAACTTTTTATGTTGAAACCTATGGCTAGCACGCAGAGCATTAAAAAGTGATTTTAGCCAATAATTAAAGATGTGTTCTGTAACTATAGCCTTTGCATCGGGCTTGAGATTGGACTTCCAGTTTCCTTTCTCACAAAGTAAGGGCTAAGAGTAAAATTGTACAAATGTGTTTGGGAGTGGCCTTCTCTTTCTCCTTTTCCTTGCTATTTTCTTCCATTTCTTGCTCTGTTTATCAAAGCTATCTAGGCCAGCATGCACCTTATTAGCCTACACTGGCTATCCAGGCTTGTGCATTTTTATTGTATGAGCTGGAACGGTCCATGGATTTCCCATGTATTAGCATGTGTCCCTCACGGACCAACATGGTTAAACAAACAAACAAACAAACACACTTTTCATGTAAATATGCCATGGTAATTCTGATCGCATAATCAGATTGCCATAATTTGTTAACACTTGTTGCATGTACAATCACTCCATATTACTTCATGATACTATCAAATGCAAACCGTGAGCTCCATTTAGCAGAGTCTAATTCATAAGCATGAAATTAACTAAAGTTGTAACCAAGATAAACACAGAATGTTGCACCTGCATGACATCAGTGTAGAAACGTGCCATGATTGGTTGCCGACCTGCTCAGCACGCCATATTTCATCTGATTGACAAGATGTCAGACACAACATTCCGAGTTTAATTCTGGTGGCAAATATATACGGTGGAACCTCATACAACAGAAAGCATTAATCTCTTAAACTACTGCTTACTTCATCTCCACCAACGTAAGTTGGAGGCAATCCTTTGCGGAAGGCTACATCTGAATCCAATGCGTCCTGAAGGATATCTGGCAAGGCTAAAGACAGCAGGTCTCCCCATGACCTACAGACAAAAAAGATTGATATAAGGTTAAATTGCCAAGGGGTTTCTCTATGCATCTGAAATGCATAAAATAACATATACAAATGCCCCATTTCATAAAATGAACACTTGCATCAGTGAACATATCATTAATGTGCTGCAATTATTGTCTCTGCATGCAATTCGCAAAGTCGCAAGTTGGTAGTTTCAAGACATCCTGATTGATGTTCTTTGTTTGCCGCGCACCTGTACAAACCAGTAGTATGTCCTTCAAGAATGGCCCACTGTGCCCCATATTCACAAAGGACATACAGACATACTTCTGTTTTGAACAGGTGTGTGAAACAAAAAACACCAATACAGTAGCCAGAACATCTTGAAACTACCAACTTGCATGTTTACGCTCACTTCGTGGTGCACTAGCAGGTCACAATTGATAAGAGAACTTCATGCACAAACTTGTGTCATCTTTTGATATGATATTTTCCCAAAATACTGGAAAAAGTAAGCACCATATGTTTAATACATTACATTTTCCTTTCACTTCTTCCCACCTTTTTGATACAAGTAACCAAAAACTTACGATCTTTGATATGTGCTGATGGTGACGTGGGTGGAGTGTGACGGGCTGTCTGCAGGTGTCATGGCATAGTGGATAGTCCCTCTTGGGAAATACAATAAATCACCTGGCTGTAAAGAATGGAATTAGGCAAGACATTAATCAAAAGTTTTATACCATGCCAAGTCTTTACAGTTGTAAGATTAAATGGTTTAAATAATTCCGGAGCCAACCATATTCATCAACAAAAAGGTGGGGAAGATTTTGGAATTCCAAACAAATTATTTTCAACTCACCAAAGAGTTTCAAATTCAAATGGCTTTGATCAATTTCAAAACATTTTCAAACATGAAATGGGCAAATATTTACAGTTTGGTTGAACATAAGGTGTGCGGATTTTAAATGGAATAGCTCGTTTCAGAAGGTAGGGTAGCCTCCAGTTCATTTTACTGTCTATTGCATATGGTGATTACCCAAGCACATAACTCGAAACAAACACAATGCTATAGACTTCTTGTATCCTCAGAGGCAAGTCTTTTTGCAGTCAATGGGTTACCTACCTTAAGTGTGATATCATGAGTAGGTTTACCAATGGTAGACTGGTCCAAGTCCTGGCTGTAATCTCTGGGTAACTTGGTCGGAGGCTTGTGAAGTTGCCAATGTTTGCAACCTTCTAGTTGTAGAATGAATACCTGCAACAAATTTGATATTTCATTGAAAAATATGTGAAAAGAGAATTATAAGACTTCAGAATATTTGATGATCACTGCACAATGAATGATCAGAAAATGTGCTGAAAAAGGTCTATATATACAAGAAGCATTTTGTGAAGTGAATTTTAAACATATGAAACTTGACAAAATAATTTTCTTGTACAAAATCCCAAGACCACGCCAACTTCGCCGAAATTTGGTAACTGATGTCGAGAGAGATAAAACATATGTGATACATTTTGCAATTTTTTCTTCAAAAACCCACTTCAGTAGGCTTAAACAAAACAACTGATATTATTGATACATTCTGTTCATGTTCATTTATAGACCACTTGACATGTGACGTCATTGCCCGGCAGTATGCGCACGCATTATGGTACTTTCCATTGTTCTTTGCCTGCAGTGTGCGTGCGCACCGTAGTCTGCTCAGGGCATGTGTATTTTAAATCTCCCACCACATTTCATATAGTACAAGAAAGCCATTGAACAGTGAAGCGGCTCTACTCCTGTGACTAAAAAAATCTCATGTACAAATACATGCAACAGCTGCCAACTCCATTAATCTCAAAACAATAACTTCTTGGGTGTTCTACTGGTCATCAGAAATACAAGAAGGAAATCAACACTTTATGACAGTGGCTGGAGCTGAAAAATTGAAAAAGAATATATTTTGCATGAGGCAGCTATTTTACATAGGATTTTCTGGCACTCACACAAAAATTAGTCACAGAACTAACAATAAATATTCAAGACAATTATTTACTGTATTTCACTTTTGGCTTTGACAGAATACTCACATCAACATCATCATAATGAGGCGCCAATCCCTGTGAATCCTGCGGTGTCATGTATACATTAGCTCCTACTAGTGAGTGAAAGAATGACTCCAGATGTTCATTGATACGCCATAGCTCATCCTGTAGTATTACATTGACAATAAAATATGAAATGATCAGGCATGAAAACTGGTCTTGAAAAAAAACACACACTGAAACAATGTTTCTTTACCATTTTCTGCGAATTTGATTCAGAAATAGGCTGAAAAACATTGCAAACAATAACAGAAAACACTGAAATCAGCTAATATGCTGAATATTTTCATGCCTGAATGATTAATGCTGATGCATTGGCATAACCAGTAGGGGGACGGGGGGACTTGAGCCCCTCAGCTAGGAACTGAAACCCCCTTGAGTATGATCTGGCAGTTCATACATACGCCCTATATAACAGCATGTGTGTTTGGTCGATAGACGGGCATAGACAATGTTTATGCCCGGCTTTCCGGCCAGAACCGATGGACGCTCGCGAGTAGGATATATGCGTGTATGCTTGCGAGCTATTTACACAAAGCACGAATGATGTACGTGATGTTCACACTCGTCCAAACACGGTGGACTGAGCAAGTAAATGTTTTCTTACAATTAGTGATAGAAAAAACTTTTAAAAAGGAATAAGGAATAGGGAATAGTCTAAAATGATGGTATTTTTTAGTTGTGGAGGAAAATAACAGCATGCAGAATGTTGCATATATATGTATGAACGGGGTTCATTCATATATTTTCATGACTAAACGTTGTTTACGCCCTAAACAATTAGTCATGAAAATATATGAATAAACCTTTAATTTATACAGGACAGATAAGGCTGTTGACTGTTCGACTTATATAAGGCTAAAATTATTTGGCTTACTGCGCGTCAATTAAATCCCAAATCACGCTCACATAAATCCACATAAGTGTGTGCGCCAGCCATGCATTACACAACACACAACTACCATAAGCACTGGGCGCCTAACTGCGTGTAAACCCCATTCTATATTAATAAATAGTATTATGAGTCTTTTTTTTTTCGCCTTACATAAGCCCAACACACTTTAGTAGTGGCTAAAGTTTGAAAACTTAGTACATAATTGATGTTTTCATGCTGTACTACACTGTAGGATGTACTACTCAACATGCTGAAGACCAATGATCATCCAAACATCTGGTATGTGTGCTAGTGTGTTCTGTTTCTAACTGTTCACACCTAGTATGTGAATTGAGTATTCTACTCAAGTGTGTTCAAACCATGTCGAGTACATGCACCACATGACCGTACATGTACATGGCCAATAAAAAATCCTGTTGTACATACAAAAGGTCAACAAGTTGCATACAAGCGCATACACAAATGATACACTTGCAAATAACTGTACAATTGTGATACAGAAATAATTTAAACAACAAGGTTTCTATATGTACCTGAAAACATTGTGGCTGATGAAACTGTACTGTTGCTTTGTCTTTATCCATCAGGTTCTTGATCTTCTTCTTGGTAGCTCTACCTTCCATATTCAAGGACTCCTTCTTCTCACCATCAAATCTAAAAAACAGGCCACAAGATCAATTTATGTTGGGTGGAGGAAAAAAGGTCTTTTAGGGTATAAGTTTAAGGCATTAGTCTTAAAACACATCAGGTTTCATTCTTGTTTAGAAACATGAGTAACTTGGCTTTCATCCCTTGATTGCACATTATTTAAGCTAAGTGGATAAAATACATTTATAAGTATAATGTATTTTAATCAAGGTAATCACATGAGATAATCATCTGACAGTTCTTGAATGTTCTTGCAATCTTATTGATTTTTACCCGTGTGATATGACACAATATCACACACTTTAGCGTGTGCGTGTCAACGCGATACTCGTAAGCACTATTTGAACCAATCGGAGGTGCATATCAACAATGGACTGATCGATTCTAAGCCCCAGGTAATTCCTTGGAAAATGTAGGGTTTAACTAGATTAAAATTTGGTATACTTATGATTAATATATTTATTTGAATTGAAGTGTTTAAGAATGAGAATAAAGGTATTGTTTTTAGCTGCTGTTGTGCATCCATCATCTTATATAACATGAGTGACATCATTATTTTTGGCATAAAACACTCTGCTTCGCCTTGTTGTTATACTAAAAATAATGATGTCGCCTGTGTTATATGAGACGATAGATGCACTCCAGCGGCTAAAAGCAATACCTGTATTCTCTAAATAAAGAAGAGTTCAACAAATACGCATTCCTCCTTACCTACACACATTGATATTCTCTACAAACTCAATGTTTCTCTGCAGCAGAATACCCTCCAAAATCTTTCTTGAAAACAGTGTCTTGTATGTCTCCGAATATGCCTTATCTCTTCTTTGGATGAACAACGGTTTCTTCTCCCAGTACTCCGCAAAGAATCTCTCCACACTCATTGGAGCTATCAGAGAAGCAAGGAACTTTTCCGGTGTTTCAAAGTCAAAAACTTTCTTCTGCTCTTTTGGTTTCTTATCAGATTTAACCTCAGATTTGCTTGATTTTGATGCTTTGGAGGCATTTTGCTCTTTCTTACTGAGTTTGTCGCTTTTCTGGGAAGTTTTTCTTTTCTTTGCTCCACCATCGCCATCTCCACCAATTACTTTGGACTCTTTTGTCATACTCTTCTTACTCTTCGCAGATTCAGTTTCAACACCGTCTTCAAATCCATTGACACTGGCATTACTTTGCGACCGCTTCAGCTTACTCTTTTTACTATGTACCACCACATTTTCAAATGCATCATCATCATCATCTTCAGGATTTTCATCAACCACACCGTTTCCCAACTTAGACTTCTTGGATGCTGAAGACCCATCAGATTTGAGTTGCTTTTTCTTCCTCTTCTTCCTTGATGACTTGGTTCCGGTTTCCTTCTCTACATCAGGCGGGGCTGGATCAGATATCTCCATCACGTCTGTGTCATCTGGCTTTACTTGCTTTTTCTTATTCTTCTTGCTTGATAACCTGCTTCTGATAACCTGCTCTGTTACAGCAGGTGGGACTGGGTCAGATTTCTGCATCCCATCGGTTTTATCCGGCTTGACTTGCTCTGGACTCTCAAGCTTGTTTTCACCCTCCTGCAACTGTGACAGTTTCAAGAAAAGTTATTAACATAATTTTGAGGGCTCAGCATAACACTGCCATACATGTATCTCCAATACCTCCCCCGGGTGATGTTTTGTATAAATGCAATCATGCTTATGAATAACATTACTCAGGGCAGCTATTGGAGATAACCAGTGTTGCACTTGATACATTAATAAAAATTAATTGCGCGAAAATTTCCAGTTTCACAGTAAACTTATTTCATCCATGGAGGGGGTTAAAATGTTGATGTTTCTTGCATAGATTCTTAAAAAACATCATGTTATTATTTGTTCACCTTTTGTGGCTTTGTTAAATGTGGAAAGGGAGTAAGTCCGCTTTGTAATAAAAATTAATATAATCGGAGCCAAAGATAGTTTGTGTCTGACGATTACCTCCCAACAGCCTGGGATTGGTTAGTAGTGCGTAAAAGGGAGGTTGAGTCATTTGGTATCATTCATGGGAGAAAAGGAATCACAGTAAATGGCAAAAAATTACAATACTTTCCTAGGCATTGTCAACATGGTGCCTTTGTAAAAAAGCTTCCTATTGCTGATCCCTAACTTCTAAGACAATTTGTATGTTTGAAGGAGCAAAATTAACCATAGGGCATGCTGCTTTACCACTGCTTTCAGAAATTTCAATCATCATGACTAATAGTAAACAAATCGTTTTTGAGTTTGATTTATCTGGCTCCTAGTTATGTTTACAGGATTCAAAGAGATTGTCAGTGATTTGCCGAACGAGAGCACCCTACACTATAGCTTCCAGAGAGGAACGGCACACTTTTGCTCTCATGATGCATATTCCCTGTTAATGAGCAACATTTGTGATACTTCATGAGCACGGAGCATATTTTGTACTCTTACAGAAAAGATACATAAACAGGGTCTTAGCTAGAAATTGAGGGTTGCCCGTCATTTGAATAAAATTGCCTGTCCTAATTTGACCTTTAAAACATTTACCAGACATCTATAGCCCATTGGGGGTTCCAAAAGTTCAAATATGTGCTTATATGGCCTTGTTATACAAGTTGGGTCTACTAAAAAGGTCAATCAGCTTCTCAAAACATACAATTTATAATATAGCATCTGTCAAAGGCATTAATTTTGCCCTTCCCAGGAGCAAACTCCCCGTCTAAAATGACGGCCAGACGGGTAGCTAGCTAAGACCCTGTACATAAACGGGGATAATAAATAATAACAGTACTTCTAATTAAATACATAATTTACCATTTTGTTTTTCTTATAGTTATGTTTTTTTCTCCTAGGCCGCTTGCGCTTCTTTGCACTTTGAGTATCAGACTCCATCCTGGTGTAGTCTCTCTTCTTGTTTACCCGTCAAACTATTCTGTAGAAGAAACATAAAGTGAGAAGAAAATAATCTTTACGAATGGGTTTGATTGTTATTTGATATTCCAAATAAAAGAAAATTTTACAAACATCTTCAGCACTCACTACAAACATAGAAATGGCCACATGCTTCAGTCCCGTTAATGAATATTTCTTCCGTACTCCAATGGTTCCAACTGGGTTCCAACCAGGGTTCGCAGGTTTTTGCCGCAGGTGGAAAAAAACGCGGTTTTAACCGCTTGGCAAAAACAATTTTTGCCAGTTTTTGCCGGCAAAAATGGCAAAAACTAAAAAAGTGATTTATAGTTGAGTTTTTTCATCTCAAAACAAATTAATAAGTTACAAAAATCATTTCCTGCTCAAGTGCATTTAACTGAAATGTGGCATACATGTATAGCAGACTCAAAACTTTTTCATTTTAAGGACTTGATGAGACAAAAATTATGTTGAATGATTCATTAAAATTGTGTGCTGCTGTTTATGAGCTTTTTGTATTATTTTTTTTATATTTGAGTGACTATATGTGAGTTTTTGCCAGTTTTTGCCATTTTTGCCGGTTTAAACCAGGCAAAAACTGGCAAAAACAGGTTTTTGCCAGTTTTTGCCACTGGCAACGGCAAAAACATGTTTTTGCCGGCAAAAACCGAACCCTGGTTCCAACATGGCATCACAATGATAGTCTCCTACACAACCAGATTGTGTCGTTCTGATGCTCGTCGATCCTAGCAAACCCGTGATGACGTATCAGCCAATCGTAAGCCTTGTTCATGTCCGTTTAGCTGCACTGCTCATGGATCAGCGGCAAACGACATGAACGTATGAGACCTGCATTAGAGCAGCCATTTTGCCATGTGCGTTCTGCTCGTGAGAAAAATTACCTTTTGTTGACGTTTATCAAACAAAATTTTCGATAACGGGTCATACTAGGATTTTTTATTAATGAAGATACATTTGTTTTGAGGAATAACACAGGAAGTATTGAGTTTTATTTCAACTGGTGGTGAAGGAAGGTGAGGGAATTCATGATGAGGTTTTCTTGTTTCAACGATCCGATAGTAGGATACGAGACGTAGGCTAAAAGGTCTTACGCATGCTTGTGATGCTTCTTGAAATCATCTAGAAACGCTTAATTCGCTGGTATCGTTTCAGGCTGTCTTGGTACGAGTGCAATTTACAATTACATACCCTTTCCGCGTATTAGCACATTGCAATTTTGCTCCCTTTTGTCCAATTTTTCATGTTTTTGACACCCTATATTAGGCAACACGATACATGTACATGATACAAGAACTACCCATTTTACATGGTTTACATGGGGGGGAAAATACATCTCACCATTTATTTAGCAGTAGGTCATGTTTTTTGAGGTGGGCACCAAAAAAAGGTGGAGCTGTCACATTTTCCAACAATTTTTCTCTTCTTATTCCTATATTTTTGCTAAAATCCATCATGAAGAAATGGTTTTGGTCTTATTTTGAAGATAAATTATTAATTTAATGAAATAGTAATAAATAAAGTTGAACAAATGTATTAATTAATTACAACAGCTTAATTGGGTAAATTAGTCAGGGGTGGAGCCGGTAGAGGAGGAGCCGGTAGAGGAGGAGCTCTGTGTAATTCCAATGGGAAGTTGGTGTTCATTTTATAAAATTTATGCACTTTGTTGCCAAGTAGAAGTAAAATGCATTTGCATAATGTTAATCTTATTTTTTAACTTTCTATAACTATTGCCTAGTTAATCTTAATAAACTTAGTAATCAAGGATTTAATGAGCTTTTAATTAATGCAGTGGAATGTGTGCAGAATGCAATACAATGGGCTGTAAATTTTGCAATTCATGAAAAAGGAATGAAAATAAAGTTCATCTGTCATAAATAGATCTTTTAAATTGTTTTATCTTTGAAATGTCTATAATGAAATAAATCTCAAAGGAGGTTATTACAAAGGATTTAATGTGATATTGATCTATGGTTATTGTTAAATAGTTTATTGATGTAGGCTAATTGTGCATGTATGTACATGGACCATTGTTACAAATTATTCACTGTATTGATTTTTGGAACACCCTATATGGGAATTGGATATTTAAATGTGCATAATGTTAATCTTATTTTTTAACTTTCTATAACTATTGCCTAGTTAATCTTAATAAACTTAGTAATCAAGGATTTAATGAGCTTTTAATTAATGCAGTGGAATGTGTGCAGAATGCAATACAATGGGCTGTAAATTTTGCAATTCATGAAAAAAGGAATGAAAATAAAGTTCATCTGTCATAAATAGATCTTTTAAATTGTTTTATCTTTGAAATGTCTATAATGAAATAAATCTCAAAGGAGGTTATTACAAAGGATTTAATGTGATATTGATCTATGGTTATTGTTAAATAGTTTATTGATGTAGGCTAATTGTGCATGTATGTACATGGACCATTGTTACAAATTATTCACTGTATTGATTTTTGGAACACCCTATATGGGAATTGGATATTTAAATGTGATATTATAGCAATTCTTTAAACTATTTGGAATATATTTTCCAAATTTAAAGTGCATTTGCTTACAATAAATGGCCCTTAGGGAAATTTTTAATTAAATTAAACAATTTAAAATACAACTTTTTTCACACCCTGTATAACACAATGGGCTTAACAAATATAATGCAAACTATATATTTATTGAAAGGACTAATTGTGTACATTCCAAATATCAAGTTCATTTTCCAATTTAATATACTATGTAGAAATATTGGAGTGGTAAAGAAATGTAATTTTTTAGGTATTTTTCAGTGGAATCACCCTGTATATTTTTCGGCACACCCTGTATATCCACTCAAACTTTACAGATTTGCAATCCTGACAATATATGTTTTCTAAAAATGTATACTTTTACATAGTTTGGGTGAACACTTTTTGAAATATAATCAGAAATACAAAAAAGGAGTTGATTTTTGACAAATTGCAAGATGTGACACAAACCACCTCAAAAAACATGACCAGTAAGCAGACAAATGATAACGGTGGGGTGTTCCACCACTAATTTCTACGCTCCTCAATGCCTAGCCTGTACGAAGGTCTGAGGCTCCTGGGCCAATCTGATCCAGGGTACGCAGTATCAAATTTTATTAACAAAATATCACTTACCGTTCCTCACGTGAAGATAAGACTTAAACAAAACATATTTGGTGCATGTGTGAAAATTTTGGGTACATTTGAAGGTGTAAAAATGACCAAATTTGTGACCGTATCGATCTTGAGTCTTGAGTTCATTCACTCCTTACATGTAAGTAAGCAAGGCTTGTCCTAGGAGGATTGTGCTGTACATACGTGGCAGAAGGTGCTCATAAATTTACAATGTCCAAGTAAAAACCGAAGACCGGCAGGTTACAAGGTTTGGTGGGTTGGTGTAGTAGCCATATCTCTGAGGACTGGTAGTGCCAGGGTCTGGAATTGCCTGACTGTTGTTGCTGCAATGACTGGTTGTGGTAGTCTGTTCCAGATTGGGATGGTGCGAACAAAGAAGGAGTATCTGTATTTACTCTCGACTGAATGGGTTGGTAACTCAGGGTGTTGGTTGTTCTTCCCAGATGAAGTGATGGTATAACTACAGTCGGGAAGGGGATGTTCACAAGTCCATGGTGGATTTTGAAAAACATGGTGCCCTGGTTGAGTAGTCGTCTGGTGGCGAGGGAATCCATTTCGAGGCGTTGTAGCATACTAGTTACACCCTTGCGGTTCGCTCGTAATTGTTACAAACCTAGCAGCTTGACGCTGTACAGACTCCAAGGCATTCACCTGTTCGCAAGAATATGGGTTCCATGCAGCTGAAGCAAATTCCATTTTTGGTCGCACTAGAGCCTTGTAAGCCTTGGACGTGTGTCGGGCAAGATGACAAGTTCCGTCGCAATACACCCAGGGTGCTACGGGCACTAGATGTGATGTTTAGGACGTGATCCTTCCAGTCAAGATGTTTGTTAATTGTGACACCAAGATATTTGTGCTTCGATGACTTAACAATGCTGTGACCGTCCACCTGATAGATGCGTGTCAGTGGTTTGGTCTTGCGGGTGATGGTAAGAGTCTTGCATTTAGTAGTTAGCGTTGCAGCTCATCTGCCACTGGTCAGCCCACTGGAAGACTTTGTTCAAGTCATCTTGGAGAGTGTCTTGGTCTTCAGTGCTCTGGATGTCACGGTACAAGATACTGTCATCCGCGAATAGACGGAGAGTTGAGTTGATGTTGGTTACAATGTCATTAATGTACAGAAGAAAGAGGGTTGGACCTAGGACTGAGCCTTGTGGAACGCCTGAAATTACCAGTGACCACTTGGAGTGGGTGCCATTGATGGTGACACACTGCTCACGTCCCCCCAGGAAATCCTGAATCCAAGTGAGTGTCTTTCCTCTTATGCCATAGTAAGTTAGCTTAGATGCAAGACGTTGATGTGGCACCTTGTCAAACGCCTTGCTAAAGTCACCATAACAAAATTAATGTTTCATAGAGATAACACGGTCATGACAGTGGCGAGGAAATTGCATTTTTTTGCTGTGAAATGCCGATTTGATGAAGAAAACAGATGCAGGAAGCCTTCATAGTGTTATTTTTAAGGATAATATCACAAAACTGAACGTGTGAGTACTTTTATGTAGGTATGCCAGGTGTCGGCAGGTGAATTCAAATTTGCCATCAAACTGCATCATTTTATATATCAAATTAAAGCCCTTGAGTAAAGAAAGCCAAAACTGAAAACCTTTTTGTCATAGCACTTTCCGTAGCAAAGTTACATCTTGTCAAAGATTGACTTTCATCAAAAAGATTCAGCTAGAAACAAAACAGCATTTCGGTGGTGTTTCTAGATCTTAGTCTCATGATGATAGCAGCTTTTCTATGTGGAACTGCTATCAAAATCCTCTAAAATTCCATGTGCAGTGTCTCATCACCATAAAAAATCATATATTTGGGTCAAGTGAAGTATTTATGTCTAGTTTCCTTGACCTACCTGTTCTTTTAAATTTCTATGTAAATATGTATTGTGTTCTAGGCGAATTTAGCTGACTAGCAAATGTGTTAATTAAGGTTTGCCTGGCATACCTATTTTATGCAGGGTGAACCTTTGAAACTGCGACATGAGTTCACTGAGGTAGCGAGTCCTGTGGATTTTGGATTTCTCCAACTAACCCCAACAACTTTGGTATCCTTGGAAAGAGCATCAAAAAAGAAAGAGAATGGTGAAAACCCCAGCTCTATAGACCACCAAAGTATAAGGGAGTTAGCTCATTTTCCCTTTTGACGATGACACATTT
The DNA here is from genome assembly GCF_039555335.1 of Amphiura filiformis. NCBI lineage: Eukaryota > Metazoa > Echinodermata > Ophiuroidea > Amphilepidida > Amphiuridae > Amphiura > Amphiura filiformis. The sequence goes on from NW_027305538.1 coordinate 178,879, forward strand.
CTGTCTGTCAACTTCTGGTCATAGTGGTAGATATGAAATGTTGGAAACACATAGAATTCAATCAATAACACAGTAAAATAGTGGATGAAACTGGAGGTTTACAAAACTGTCTTAAAAACACCCCTGTGGTAAATTTGTGACTAGTTTTGCATTTTTCTCAAAAAATAATAACACACTGGTAATAAAAGTTATGTATATTATTGGGGCAAGGAATCCAATTACTACACTGAAATTTCAGTGACTCAAGACAAGCGGTTCAGTATATATGATAGGAAACGAGGTACAACCTAGCGGTACCTTATTTCTGATCATAAATAACAAACCGCTTGTCTTGGGTCACTGAAATTCCAGTGTAGTAATTGTATTCCTTGCCCCTATAATATACATAACTTTTGTTACCACTGTGTTATTAGGTTTTGAGAAAAATGCAAAAATAGACACAAATTTATTGAGGGGTGTAGTACCCCCTTAAATCACCTGAACAAAAATGCAAGCTTAATATTTTATGAGTAATTTACACGATTTTGATGTTAAAAATGTAGTAAAAACTGACCGAAATTCACGCTACAAGAAACAGGAATTTTCACAATTTTTTTGCGATCAAATGATGTCTTGTGTGGTATGACTGGAAAGATCGCAAAATTTTGCTTCAGTTGATGATGTAAAATAATAAATATTCATGAGTTGGGCAAGAATATACGAGTTAAAACGAGAGGCCATGCTACATGTATAGCAGACGAAAAAATGGCGTCGCCTTGGTCAGCGGAAAATTGCTCTGTGGAGCACCAACTTTGGATCGTAATTTCACACTTTTCAGCATTGTATTCTTTCCCAAATTGGACATGTATGTTGAGATTATTATTTTTTCTCTTAGGAATATGAATCCAATCTAGACTAAACACAGTCCTATATCGCCTGTACCTATGTATATTGAGGACTGGCTTACGCCATTTTGGATGTCAATGGGAAATACACACTTAACGATTTGCGCCGGTTAGAAACTTGAAAAAAAATCTTTAAAATTTCATCAATGTATATAAAAGTGGTACCAACCGTGTTGTGCTTGCTAATTTAAGACTCGGTTGAAACAAAATTAAGGATCGAAAGCATTTTAGTGTCCAAAAGGCAAAATTATCGTCAAAGTTCTGCGAAATCGGCACCCTTGCGAAGGGTTCAGAATTGAATCGAACGAAAATATCCGATCTTTGCGATCAAAAACACAAAATTACAACTTTAAACATACTATTGGCAAAAGACATTATTACCAAACAATACAGAATAGAAAATTTGACATCATTTTCTCAAAATATTGAAAAATTTGCTCACTAGACATCGAAAAAGTACGCAATCCAATTCCCGTTCAAACGCGTGGGAAACTGAAAGTGCGATAATCGTGACTAATCCAATCTGTATTTAGAGTTGCAGAAGGTTCATAACTGGTACGATTTCGGGAGGTAGTTTCTACACAGTAACAGATATACAAATTACATTTACAAAATCGCCATTTAACTGGACTCGCTAACTGAGGCAGTGCCCTGCTTTTTGCAATAGTACTATGAGGAAGGAGCAGCTAGGGCCATGTCGTGTGTCGTGTCGGGCTACTCAATGCCATGCTGAGACGAATATACCTAAGGTATATTCGTCTCAGATGCCATGTATATTTATTTGTATGACAAATTGTGTGTGGTTGCCGAATTCGACACCGATTTACATGATTTAATGGTAAGCTTACTACATACGTCAACTTTATGACCAAATCTGGTAGTCCTGTTTTCATATGGGAAACATTACAAACACTTTTTTATATAGCCCCAAATACAACAGATCAAAGTGACCTTTCAAACTTACACAATGTGGTCCTGGATGAAGCGAAAATGAAGCTTCAAAATGCAGATTTCGTCCTGTTGTGTTTTCCCGTTTTCAGCACACATGTTTTTGTTAAACACAGCCCGTCTCCTCAATTAGCTGCTGTGTTTTGATTGACTGAAAGTTTGAAAGATTACGTTGTGCCTGCATCATCCCAGTCCCAGACCAGACCTGCATGAAATCTCGAATGCAAAAAAAGTACACAATGAGCTCGGCCAGCTGATAAAAGTGAGTAGGCAAATAATGAAATAAAACTTGAAAGTTTTTATACTATGAACCTCTGGAAACCTCATGGCTACATATTGTTTATACATACAAAATATTTCTTGCAGATTAAAGGTGGGTAAATAACCTGATTGACAACCTCATCAGCGTTCGAAATAGGGTCGGTCAGCCGGCCATTGGCCTGTAACTTTTCGGCCGGGCCGGTAACTTTCCGGTAACTTTTCACCTAGGCCGCTAACTTTTCAGAGTTACGGGCCCGGCTGGCCTGTAACTTTTTGAGGCATATTTCTAACCAGGGGTGGCGCCACAGGGGGGCCAAGGGGGGCAATTGCCCCCCCCCCCTATAATTTTCAACAAAGAGGTAAAAGGAAGGAGAAAGAGAAGAAGGAGAGAGAAAAGGGAGGGGAGAGGAGGGAGAAGAAGAAAAGGAGCCATTCCCCTCCCTGGCCATGGTTAGGAGGAAATTAACTCCCGCTTCTGACATCTTGCCCCTTGTGGAATGCTGACCTACGCGGTTTTAAAGTTGTTGGTTTTTATATTTTGGGCCCATTTTCGGCAAATTTTCCCCCATAAAAGTCACATGGCCTCTCTTGCCTTTTCTCCCAACTACTTTGGAAAAATCATGGCTACTAATACGTCACTTTTCTGTGTCATGCAGCAATTAATCATTATAAATAAGTTTAGTCCGATATCACACTTTTACGGGGTTTCATCACATTGTATATCCAAAACCTATAGGCCTACTAGAACGCCTCATTTTACTAGAACCTATAATTACTAGAACCTCATACTATAGAACCTAATTTTTTTCGCTCGTTACACTCGCGAATGGGCAAATTTTGTCCTTTTCTGACTGAAAAAGCATAAAAAACTGGGTTTTTTTTCGATCGCTACGCTCGCAAAGTGGACCTTTTCGGCTTTTAGTGATCATAGGGGGCGACTCCAACCTCAAGAGTGACACCCCATTTATATCATTTTATCGTGCCAATTTATGCAGAGACGTAGGCCACACCGACATCGCCCGGTTAATAATTACATTATACAACCAGCGACACTGAAATGAATACAGGGGATCGATACACGTAAATGTGCTATGCACGATTGATATTCAGACGATAAATCTTTGGATACCGGGGTGGAAAATGATGAATATCTCCCTTAAATGATTTCGTATAAAGAAACCAGATGTGGTTCCTTGCACTTGAATATATATTTTGAACAGATATGATAGTCGTTAGTTTGCGCTTTGAGAGAAGCTTTGCGTCTTGAGCTGAAAAAGTGACCAAAATTCAAGATTTTAAATAGCGCAGCGTAGACCCTCGTGGAGGTAGTCTCGGGCCAGACTGTATGTGGCTATCACGAACATACAGGATCGACGAGTGTCAGACCGACTGACACAAACTGGCTATGTAGGAGACTATCGTAGAGGCAGTCTATTTAAGCAGATGACAATGGCGAATGTATGCTCGCTGACCGTACAGAGGTCAGTCACAGGCTAATGTCATTAGCCTTAGTCGGATGTCCTTCAGCCCACTATGCATTTAAAAACTATTTTAACAGGTGGGAACACAATGGCCATGAGTGGCTGTGGATTCAACCTACCATGGCATTTTCTGCCATGAAGATATCGGGGCGATGACACTGTGCAGGCTAGATCCGACCCGGAGTGTGGGGTATAAATCCCCCAGTATTTTGATAGGGTAGATGGTCTACACAATCATTCCCCAATGTTCACACCTGTACGTGGGTTTCTGACCAAAGTAACCTCATATTATTTGGCCATTTTAGCCTGAAAAGTGCCCATTTTTTCACGCTTCGCGCGACTTAATCTGACATTTCCACCATATTTCACTTCGTGCACATTTGTACCATGAACTTATTTTGTTGCCAAAAGGTGCTGGATTTACTAATAGAGTAGGTCCATGCCTAAAACCATCGGGCTGAAAGTCGGGCCCGTGAATGGAATCCATCTGTGACAATAAAGCATAAAGACTTGGGCAAAGTCTAATATCAGTTTGTACACTCTAATTTTGAGTAAACATATTCTATTTTTAACAAATTATTAAAAATGAATATCAAATAGTCAAATATTCAACAGAAGTGGACACACAATTGACATATTATAATTATATTATTTTAATGTTTAACACTTTGCCAGGCTGTGATCACTAACGCCAAATAGAATAACACTTCTTACATCACAATAGTCGGGACAATAGTATTATTATTTTATATCATATGTTATTAAATATAAAATTAGACTCGTTAAAACTATTCAACTGGACTCACAGTTTTGAGAGGCAACGGTTTCACACCTTATCCTAGGTGCATCTTCAGGCCATGTCGGCAATTGGTCACTGACCAGTGGCGAGATGGTGTGAATTACAACTACAATCCCACATTTGTGAATTGAATATTTTGTCAAATCAAAGTGTATAATTGAAATACAAAATTTATCTTCATGCCTGATCTTGGAATTACAATAACTTATAATAATTAACACCGAAATCATATTGAAAAAAGATATCAACTTAATCAAGAATTTAAGGCTTAAATTAATAACATTGGATTAAATATGTCTGAAATTGGGCAAAGTTTTTACAAGTTACAACTTACTTCCAATTATGTAACCAGGGAAGTGTAACAGACTGCCATATTATTAAGATAAAATAAGTATTAGATATTAATGGCAAAATTGACATAACATAGTACTAAAGCCCAGAAATAATATAAAATAATAATTGTTAGTATAACTGTCAGGAAGGTTTCTGGTAATTTTAATCAGAAATAATGAGGTAAGATGAAAGAAACCTCACTTACTATATTTGCCACTTAACTGTTGAGTTCTATGGGGGATTTGAAATGTTTAAATTAGGACATTCAGTCAAAATTACTCTGTTGTCCTACAAACAACAGATACCAACACACAACAAATAAACCATGTTTATCAAAAAGGTTTGTAAAGTATAGCTTTAATCACTTTGAATTGTATTTATGTCATTGCTTTCACTTAACAAAATACACTAAAACTATAAATTTAAAGGATACAATCAATACAAGTAATATTAAGCTGATGCGCTGTTCAAAATATTTACATTAAAATTAAAACATTGAAAACATTGACTACATTGAATATTAATGTTGTGCTCTTGTGATTTTGTATAATCATAAAATGCCCGAGTGGAAGTGGCAACGTCAGGATTTTTTTTGGTGGGGGGGGGGGGCTTGGGGGCAAAGTGAATTTCAGTTGGGGAACCAACAAATTTTGCACAAAATTGCTGCAAAAAGTGGAAATGTTGGTAGTTTTGGGTTTTTGCCTTAAAAGTGCGTGGGGAATGGGGGGGAATTGACTGTCCCTCGTATATTTGTATTGTCTGACATTTGGAATGCTGTTCTTTCAAAGCTTAACTTCATTTTATGATCAGAAAACAAGGATGAGCACTTGCAACTTGGTTTTTATGATTATGTAAAAGGTAATTTAACAAAACTGTGTATACTATTCATAATATGTATGTAAAGGAAATTAATTAGCAAAGCGGCGGTCTAGTGGCACAGGCCTCTTAAGTTCCTCTCGAAGGCGTCTCCAAAACAAATATTGTCCATATCCATCACCTGGCCATTTTAGACACTGCACTTTACAGAGTAATTGTCTAAACAACAGAGTCTTTCTATTATCTGGAATCTCTTCCAGGATGATAAGAATCATCACATTGCGATTCTCTTCCAGGACTCTATAATGTGCCAACTCTAGTTCTTTATTACACCAATTGTCTTCAAAAAATTGTGGTGAGAGTATAACAAGAACCTTGCGGCTTCTTTGCATGTGAAGAGATATTTCAACTAACTTTATTCTTCCAATGCGCATGTCCCGACACCTTAGGAAAAGTCTGAAAGGTTCCTCTCCTTGCTCGATATTGGGTAGAAGCTCCCCATGTACCCAATCATCAGCACTTTCTTCATGGTAAGGAACGTAGGCATCATATCGAGGAATTCCATTCTCATCATCATCAATACGTTCTTGGTCATTTACAAGGAAGTATTGTTGGTTTCTCCTTCTGTTGAACAGCAGGAAAAATCTGTACTTAATGTGCCACCAATAATGCACTGTCAAAATGATAATCAGAAGCAGAACTATAGCGCAAGTAATACTGATTGAAATGTACTTCCCGATGTGGGATTCACAATCTAAATGTATCTCTGTGATACTGAATCCCTTTGCTGAATCAGGTGAAAAGCATTGGTAATGACCATGTGACTGAAGAAGTTGAACCACATTATCAGTTATTATCCAGTTTCTAAATGGCTCCACATTGCAATCACATTGAAATCTAATGTTCCTTAAATCCAATGTGCTCATAAAAGGATGATTAGATTGGGAAAGCATTGCTTTGGGGATTGTATTTATAAAGTTTCCACGGAGAAACAATGTTCGTATGTTGCTCAAGGACTCAAGGGAGCTTATTGATGTCAGTCTGTTATAGCTTAAATCCAGATATTCAAGACCAAACCAAATAGATACTTTTTCCATGACTCTAATGTAATTGTCACTTAGATCCAGATATGTTAGGTTGCTGAAAAATTTCCCAAGAAATTCAATTTCCACTATGCCATTGCTACTCATGTAAAGATATTTTAAGTTAGGGGTTTTCAAGGCATTCAGAAATACCTCATAACCAGAATCCACACTGCTTATCAAATTAAGGTACAGCTCATGTAAAACAGGCAGGTGCATTTCAGCAGCATCTGGATTTAACAAATTGCATTCTGTGAGAATTAAAGTGACAAGATGAGGACAGGTGCAATTTGTTTGATAAAAGTCAACTGAGTTTGCACTAACATCAAGAGATTCCAGCTGTGTGGCAACCTGACATATATCTGGAGATATTTTCACATCTTTTTGGTAACCCATGTTAAGTGTTTTTAAATTAGGCAGAGAGCACGCCCAGTGTAATGTTTTATCATCACCCTCAAACTCATTTTGTGATAAGTCTATATATTGAAGAGATGATATGTTACATAATCGATGCCAGAAAATGGAAAAATTGCCACTTAATTTACCAAATGATAGATCTAACATGGTTAAAGAGTTATAGCTACTGAATATATCCAGGACACCAGATGAAAATATATCAGTTCTGGCATCTTCTAATTTTAATTCATGTAAACTTCTTAATCCTCTGAAGGCAGACCATGTGAGATAAGTGAGTTGACCTATATTTAAAACTTGTAAATCAATAAACCATTCAAAAGCCGCACCTTCCACTGAAAAAATATGAGCAGATAATGTAAACACCTGCAAGGATGCTTTCCAATTACCCCATGATGCAAATGTTGTTGAATTTAAGTAAACTTTCTGTGATGCTGAAATGAGCAATTTTAGGGTTAGGTTTTGAAGAGGTGAATCTAGTGAGTTCAAAGCCTCCATGGCTGGATATATGTCATCTTCAACAGTAAGGGTTAGATTAGTGAGATTACTTAGTACCTCAAATGCTGGAAGACTGGTACTTAAAGAAGCCTGACGAAATGCAAGAAATGTCAAAGGAATCACTTTGCTACATTTATGACTTGCATTAAATGATGAACAAAACATGATATCAGAACAGGATCCACCAACTGAGATGTCAAGGTGTTGTAGATTGTGTAATCCAATAAACAGGTTGCCAAGATTATCACAGTCATAGATATTATTTCTAGTGATGTAGAGTTCACGTAATGATGAAAGTTGAGCTAGAGGGGTACCAGTAATAGTATCAGACCCATCAGTAAATGACATCTTCAGAATTTGTAATTTTTCCAATCCCACAAGTGATGAAGTACTAAGACTTGTTACATTTTGCCAACTAAGATTAAGTGTCTGCAGTGAGGTAAGATCTTGAAAAGGGGAACCTGATAAAGGCTTTAATGCGTTCACATACAATAGCGCAGCCAGGTCCAAAAATGTAAGCTTATTGAGTGTGCTGAAGGCCTTGTCACTTACAAATGATAGCTTATTGTTACTCAAATCCAGAGTTAACAATTCATTAAGTCCAATAAATGCACCATCATGCAATACTGAAATATGGTTGCTTGATAGATCCAAATGCTGCAACTTTCCGAGCCTATGAAACACACCATCAGCGATACTATTGAGTTTATTCTCACTTAGATCAAGTGAAATTATAGAAGCTGCATGATGTAATGGTGGAATACAGACTAGGTCTCTCCAGCTACAATCCATATTGGTATAATTCCACATTTTACAAGCGACATTTCCTTGTGAATAACATGTCTCTTCTCTTGGTTGTCCATGTACGGGCTGAATACAAACAGAATATAAGACCTGATACACAAGAATAGTATACACACACTGTAATTGTATCAAAGCCATTGTAGAGTATGGAAAATCAAATGTCTTACAGTTATACAGCGCAAAATAACAATAAATGGGTAAATTGTTTGAAACTTAATTTCTTTCACTGATTAGTACCAAACTCTGTACGAAATAGGGGCTATGCCATTTGAAATCCATACACCCTCTATTGGAAATCATGACTTTAATCTACCACACAGGGGGGTAGATTCCAAATGGAGTCACCCATTAAGATAACCCACACTGAACTGAAAAATATACTGAAACTGAACTCCATTTGAAATTAAACTCCCTGTGTGGAAGATTAAGGTAATTTCTTCCATAGGGGGGTGTGGATTTTACCTGGAATATCTTAATGTTATTACACCATTATCAACTAGGATTTCCCGTTGTGTACATACAAGGTTGCCACAATTTCTCAGGCAAATTGTACTTTACATATTGCAGTTAGGGTAGAATGAAATTTTAAACGGGCAATGATATTATGGATCGCAAAATAATGCTTTTTAAACGTTGTATGTAGCACAAATTTGCATTTCACTTTGAAAGTTGAATTGCAAAAGTTATAATGCAGAATGGAAATTGGACTGTGGTGGTTTTATTTGAGGTCTGCATGCACAAATCCGGCCTTTACAATATTGTAAAGGAGCCCAATCCTGTGGGTAGGATGTAGATTGGCAATTCTGATGAGGAAATGTTTCTATTGGCTCATGATGTACTTTACTACTCTTGATTCCTGATTTTAGAAAATACATTACTAATGTTTTGGGGTTTAAAAAGATATCCTGTTTTGCTAAATAAAACAGCTCAATCATAATATAGTTGGAACTGTCAATAAAAAGTCAGATTTTAATTCTTTGTGAATATTTGAAATTAAGAGCCAAAAAGCGTGTGTTTTTAAGGTGTTTTTGTATGCTGTTACAATCAAGCATAAAGATCTTTTACCCCCAAATGAAATAAGGCACATTTTACTCAAAAGTTTTTGCTGGCATATCCGTCAGGAGTATCTCCATTTATTTGTAAACCAGACTTGGATTTAACATCCAATAAAATACGGACCCAAAGGGTACCGCCCAATACATCAAACTTGGCTTAACTTTTCAAGAGAAAATTTCTCAAGAGAAGTTTACATACATTTATTGAGTCAATCCTTTAATATAAATTCCTTTGAAAAGTGCATATACATTAATCCTACTTTCCTGAAGCCGGAAACATTCAGGAAAGTAATCTGATATTTGACATATTTCGCTCAACTTCTCATGCACTATTTCTCAAATTTATTAGTTACTAATTATTACTATTTGTAAACACTTATGCAATTACCTATGGTGATCCAATTATTTTCATATAATTGGATTCAAGATAAAATTTGTGGCCCTGTCCCTTTTTTACCGCCACAATTTTTGACCTGGATAGTCTTACTTTCCCCGTAAATACAGAGTCTGTTCCCATCTACACACACGTCCGCTCACCCGTAAGACTACGGGCCCTCCCGGGAATTTCCCGAGCCAATTCCTAAATTACTCACCCGTACGATACGGGGCCCTCCCGGTAATTTCGAGCTCATGCCTACATTACTTATCCGTAAAGTACGGAGCCTCTCCGGAATAAAGTGTGGCCCAACTCTCACAGCGAAGTTAACCCAACTTAATTCCTTGTATAAGATACGGGCCCTCCAGGGGATTTTCCCGGGCCCTTTTGCACACACACAAGTGTGGCCCAATCTTCTCTTATCATAGAGAAGTTAACCAAAATTAATTCCTTGAAAGTTACATAAATGAATGCAATGAAGAAATGAATGAATGAATGAAAATGAATGAGTTGAATATGAGTTAATTCCTTGTACAATACATAAATGCATGAAAGAAATGAATGAATGAAAATGAATTAATGAATGAATATGGGGCCCTCCAGGGTATTACCCCGAGCCCTTTTGCACACACGCAAGTGTGGCCCCACTTCTTGTGTCTCAAAGAAGTTAACACAAATTCCTCGTAAGATACGGGGCCCTCCCGGGAATTTCCTTGGCCCTTTTGCTCACATGCAAGTGTAGCCCAACTTCTCTTTTTGCAGAAGTTAACCCAAATTAATTCCTCGTAAGATACGGGGCCCTCCAGGGAATTTCCATGGCCCTTTGCACACACACACAAGTGTGGCCCAACTCTTCTTCTTGCAGAGAAGTTAACCCAAATTAATTTCTTGTAAGATACAGGGCCCTCCAGGGTATTCTCGAGCCCTTTCCACACTCGGCAAGTGTGGCCCGACTTCTTAAAAAGAAGTTAACAGCAATGTATTAACCGGCTAGCTACAGAGCCCTTTTTAAAGGGATTTCCTGAACGCCTAGATCTGTATATCCAAATGCGCCTAACCTCTCCAAGAGAAGTTAAAATGTGCACTTCTTGAATCCTCTCCCTTGGTCAGCTACCGCCCTCTTCCTGGTAATTTGCCCATGCCCCGTAGCTACCATTAAAATGCAGACTGCAATACCCCTTAGGTCTATGTACCTCTATATCCCGTCTTTATATGGAAGCCTTCCTAGCCAACTACTGCTCCTAAGTAACTGTCCACAAAGGTATTGAATACTGGGATATGACCTAATTTTTTGGGTGTGGTGGGTGGGAAAATTTTCTTCACATTGGAGACCAAACCTACTCCTTTCCATGACAGATAGCAAATGTGCCTAATCCCTGACCAACTGGGCAGTATCACAAGGCTATTGACCACTTCCCATTGGCTACTTCAAACAATAGTCACTAAACCCATTGGCTCTTGCATAAAGCCATTACTATGCAACCAATCAATAAATCAATCATATTGATTTGTCCAAGCACAAGCTTGGACCAGGGTTAGTCTATTTCACAGGGGGTAAATTTGTTTATTGTATAGATACAATAAACTTTATTACCCCCAATGAAATAAGGCACATTTTACTCAAAAGTTTTTGCTGGCATATCCGTCAGGAGTATCTCCATTTATTTGTAAACCAGACTTGGATTTAACATCCAATAAAATACGGACCCAAAGGGTACCGCCCAATACATCAAACTTGGCTTAACTTTTCAAGAGAAAATTTCTCAAGAGAAGTTTACATACATTTATTGAGTCAATCCTTTAATATAAATTCCTTTGAAAAGTGCATATACATTAATCCTACTTTCCTGAAGCCGGAAACATTCAGGAAAGTAATCTGGATATTTGACATATTTCGTTCAACTTCTCATGCACTATTTCTCAAATTTATTAGTTACTTAATTATTACTATTTGTAAACACTTATGCAATTACCTATGGTGATCCAATTATTTTCATATAATTGGATTCAAGATAAAATTTGTGGCCCTGTCCCTTTTTTACCGCCAAACAAATTTATGGCACAGAAATTTGCCCAACCCCCCCCCCTTTTTTTTTTTTTTTTTTTCAATTGTGATTTATGAACCCTAGCTATCCCTTTTGACAGCTTAATTCCCCAGGCTTATTAACACCGGGTAAACCCTTACAGAAATCACTTGAAAATGTGCACCCTTGATGTCATTGACAAACACAAGGATATTTGAGATTTAATGTATCTCAAATTTTACAAGACACCTTAAAACAAGACACCTTTTGTGTATAAGGAAGAGGTACAAGCTGCACACAGTATATATATTGCCGACTAATAGCCAAACCTGTGCCTATTTTTGTTTGTGCACCGAGTTTATCCTCCCCCTATGTACAACATGTACTATACTTGTACATAGGCTTACTTATTAAGGCCTTGGGCCTAAGAAAAACAATCTTGGTAGCAGCGGGCTACGAAAACTCGAAAACTCCTCTATTTAAAAGTATTTTTGGGAGAAAAAATTGAGAACGTAGGATGACCCCTGGCTTACTACCCCATGGCACCCTGGTGATTGAATTCCTCCTATTATGAAACAACACCCATGCAATTTCCCACCCTTGAACATTGATACATGCTGGTGACTTAAAGGCGTGCGCGACAGCTTATCCTAAGCTTCCACTGACGCCCCGACCTGAGCCAGTGCGATCCACCCTGATGACATAACAAGCAAAATGCTGTTTTCGTCAATTCGCAGAAGGCACTCAAATGGATATATTTGTATTCACTAATTAATTAGCTGGGCAAATATTTCCAAATGTGCCCAGTACTACTACTGCCCAGGAAGTGCAGTGAAGTAAATTAACTCCATAACACAGTGATCGTTGTAAGGGCGTGCTCAATGTATATAATAAACGATAGAAACGGCAAGAACATACTAGCGAGATTGCTACTTGCAGTGCCTAACTCAATAATTAAAACCAATATGGCAACTTTGCTTTGGCTGCCAACTTCGTGCCAAGCCAACCCATTTTGCATACCAGTATCTATGCCCATCAGTACTACTGCCCAGGAAATGAAGTAAAGTAAATTGACTCCATAACAGTGATCGTTGTAAGGGCGTAGAAGCTCGTAGAGCACTCACTGTATATAGTCATATAATAAACGATAGAAATGACATGAACATACTAGCGAGTTAGGCTACCTGCGGTGCCTAACTCAATAATTACACACAATATGGCAACTTTGCTTTGGCTGCCAAGCCAATGCATTTGGCATGTACCAGTATCGATATATTATCTATCATTTGTTCCCAGAGAATGAGATTATCGGCCATTGTAACGATATAATTAATGGCATTCAATGGTCATATATATTGCTCAGACAACATCATATCATTGGCAAGCTAATATTTTGAGAATGAAAATAAGACTTAAAATTTATATTCTGCAAAAAAACCCAACTTAAGTGATGAGTTCATTCGAACGAGACAGATTTGACCTAGAAAGAGGTTGACGTCATGAAATGACTGTGCCTGCTTTGCCAAAAGGGACTTATAAACATTCTCAATGCACATAATGTATACTGTTGTTCACAGACAAAACCTAGCATATAAATCGTGTTAAGTCCACAAACTTGTGTACCTGATTTCCCTGTGCAATATTGCAATGCTATAGTTATTATAGTTTCAGTTGGATGAAATATTACAAAGCAAACGCATAGTAACCATACTGTGTGAGGCTTTGTTTCCTAAATGAGAACAAAATAGTCTGCATATTATTATGCAGCATTGTTATGGTAAATATTAGTACAACTCATTGTTGCAGCAACCATGTTGCTAATGTCAAACTTGTCAAAGTGATTGTGATTGTGTTACACAAGTATTAAATGAGAGCATGATATAGTGTCCGCTTCATTTACTTACGTCGTCAGCCGGCTACCTTGAAAATTAATTTCGCTTCAAACGGGGGACGAACACGTACGAACTTCACCCACACAATTTCTCTTTTTTCAGGAGAAACATGCATAAAAAGTTGCAACAAGTGTCAACTTGTAATTTAATAATTATTCTCCTCGAATAGAGATGAACTTGTTTTTGCAATAGACGTGCCCTTAAAATACATAATGTCCGCATTGTACACTGAAAGTGTTCCCGTCCCACTTCGTCTTGTCCTGCCAGAATCTTGCTTCGGATATATCATTAGATGTGGTATAAATGGTCCAAATAATGTCCAGAACGTATTATATCATTCTTTATATCATCCATGTCACATAGCCTCCATTATTAACTGCGAGCATCAATATGTTGATTCAACCTGAAATAAATCAGAAAAAGAAAACAGAAACTGGGAAGCAACTTGTGAATATTTGAAATTAAGAGCCAAAAAGCGTGTGTTTTTAAGGTGTTTTTGTATGCTGTTACAATCAAGCATAAAGATCTTAATCAGCCTGTACATTCTAATTTTGAGTAAACATATTCTATTGTTTTTAACAAATTATTAAAAATTAATTTCAAATACTCAACAGGAGTGGACACACACAATACAATATTATAATAATAGTTTAATGTAAAACATGTTGCACACCAAATACAATAACACTTCTTATATCACAATAGTATTATTATCTTATAGTATTATATATTAAAATTTACAATTACAATCCCACTTTTGTGAATTATTGAATCTTTTGTCAAGTCAAAATCATGATTACTTTGAAATAGTCTCCTTGAACCTGATCTTGGAATTATAATAACTATACTATAACTTACAATAATATACACTAATATCATATGGAGAGCAAATATCAACATAATCAAGAAGTTTTAAAAAGGCTTAAATTAATGACATTGGATACACAGTAAGAATGGTTAAATATCTCTGTAATTGGGCAACATGTTTGACAGGTTACAACTGCCTTGCAAATATGTAACAGACTGCCATATTATTAAGATAAAATATCAATTAGTATTAAACAATGGCAAAATTGACATAATGTATGGTACTAAAAGCCGGTCAAATTAATTTTGTTATTCTATGCCAACTGTTATGAAATAATATTAGCAATAACTATCAGGAAGGTTTTTGTGGTCATTTTAAATAGAAATAATGAGGTAAGATGAATGAAACCCCACTTACTATATTTGCTACTTAAAGCCATATTATAACATTTGTTGAGGAGAACGCCCTCAAAAAAATTTAAAATTCAGGTTTTTACACGATTGTAATGTACTTTAGTAAACAAAGATTCTCTGCAAAAATCAAGACTTTAGGTGCTGTAGTTTTGTCAAAATCCGAGATTTTGAATAAACCGCCTGAATCAGCGTTTTATTATTACGATAAAATATTAGTCAAACGCAGTATGCGATGTCAACACCCCCCTACGTACACAGCGTGCGGGACACACACACACACGCCAGAGGGTCGCACCATATTACAACCGCCGTGTGACATGCATTGGCGCTTAGTTGTAAATTCCGATTTTCTTTGGACATATCTGACAGTAAATGCTAATATTTTATTGAAAATTAATACTAATCTATTTTTAAAGAAATGTTATAATATGGCTTTAACTGTGGAGTTATATGACGGGATTTTAAATGTTTAAATTAAAGGGGTACTACACCCCTGTGGTAAATTTGTGACTATTTTTGCATTTTTATCAAAAAATAATAACACACTGGTAACAAAAGTTATGTATATTATTGGGGCAAGGAATCTTATTACTTCACTGAAATTTCAGTGATTCAAGACAAGCGGTTCAGTAAATATGATAGGATATGAGGTACATCCTTGCTGTACCCTTTTCTTGTCATAAATAACGAACCGCTTGTCTTGGGTCACTGAAATTCCAGTGTAGTAATTGGATTCCTTGCCCCTATAATACAGATAACTTTTGTTGCCACTGTCTTATTAGTTTTTGAGAAAAATGCAAAAATAGACAAAAATTTATGGAGGGGTGTAGTACCCCCTTAACATTACTCTGTTATCCTACATCAAACAACAGATACTCAACACACAACAAATTGAGCATGTTTATCAAAAAAGATTGTACAGTATGGCTTTAACCACTTTTTATGTCCGGCTTTCACATCACAAAATATACTAAAACACCTCAATTTCAGAAAAGTGACAATTATAAGGGTGTGAACAATTTTAAGGTATATAAAAAAGGACTGAAGAAAATTTCAGTTCTGTGGGAACAGCTCATATATTATATTTACCCATGTGTATTTATTTCTCCTACCATACATTATTTGGCTCTTTGAGTTTACTATCAACGTGAATAATATGGTTTTATTGACAATTCTTAACCAGTTTTGATATATCAATTAGTAAAACACTTATAAGCACATTATAGTACATGGGTTATAAACAAAATGCAAACATGACTGACCATGCCATATTAATGTTATGCTCTTCACATTTTGTATAAACATAAAATACTTGAGTGGCACTGGCAGCATCAGGAGTTAACAAAACTCTGTATATTATTCACATTATGTATACCATAAAGGAAATTAATTAGCAAAGCGGCGGTCTAGCGGCACAGGCCTCTTAAGTTCCTCTCGAAGGCGTCTCCAAAACAAATACTGTCCATATCCATCACCTGGCCATTTTAGACACTGCACTTTACAGAGTAATTGTCTAAATAACAGAGTCTTTCTATTATCTGGAATCTCTTCCAGGATAATAAGAATCATCACATTGCGATTCTCTTCCAGGACTCTATAATGTGCCAAATCTAGTTCTTTATTACACCAATTGTCTTCAAAAAATTGTGGTGAGAGTATAACAAGAACCTTGCGGCTTCTTTGCATGTGAAGAGATATTTCAACTAACTTTATTCTCCCAATACGCATGTCCCGACACCTTAGGAAAAGTCTGAAAGGTTCCTCTCCTTGCTCAATATTTGGTAGAAGCTCTCCATGTACCCAATCATCAGCACTACCTTCATGGTAGGGAACATAGGCATCATATAGAGGAATGCCATTCTCATCATCATCCATATGATCAGCATTTTCAATAAGATGGTGTTGTTGGTTTCTTCTTCTGTTGAACAGCAGGAAAAATCTGTACTTAATGTGCCACCACTTACATACTGTCAAAATGATTAACACAACCAGAATTATGGCGCAAGCAATACTGATTGACATGTACTTCCCGATGTGGGATTCACAATCTAAATTGATCTCTGTGATACTGAATCCCTTTGCTGAATCAGGTGAAAAGCATCGATAAGAACCACCATATGGATCTTGAAGATAAACTACATCATCTGTAAGTATCCAGTTTCTAAGTGGCTCCACATTGCAATCACATTGAAAATGATTGCTATGTAAATCCAATGTGCTCATAAAAGGATGATCAGATTGGGAAAATATTGCTTTGGGGACTATATTTATAAAGTTTCCATAGAGAATCAGTGTTCTTAAGTTGCTCAAAGACTTAAGGGTGCTTATTGATGTCAGCCTGTTGTTGCTTAAATCCAGATATTCAAGATGACCAAACCAAATAGATACTTTTTCCATGACTCTAATGTAATTGTAACTTAGATCCAGATATGTTAGGTTACTGAAAAACTTCCCAAGAACAATATCAATTTCCAAAATGCCATTGAGACTCATATAAAGATGTTGTAACATAGGGGATTTCAAGGCATTCAGAACCCCAACATAGCTAGAATCCACAATTGTTATCTCATTAAGGTATAGCTCATGTAAAACAGGCAAGTGTATTTCAGCAGCATCTGGATTTAACAAATTGCATTCTGTTAAACTTAAAGTGACAAGATGAGGACATGTACAATTTGTTTGATAAAAGTCAACTGAGTTTGCACTAACATCAAGTGATTCCAGTTGTGTAGCAACCTGACATATATCTGGAGATATTTTCACATCTTTTTGGTATCCCATGTTAAGTGTTTTCAAATTAGGTGGAGAGCATGTCCAATGTATTGTTTTATCACTGTCAAATTCATTATATGTTATGTCTATATATTGAAGAGATGAAATGTTACACAATCGATGCCAGAAAAAAGTAAAATTGCCACTTAATTTGCCTACTGACAGATCTAACGTAGTTAAAGAGTTATAGCTACTGAGTATATTCAGAGCACCCGATGAAAATACATTGGTTCTGGCATCTTCTAAATGTAATTCATGTAAACTTCTTAATCCTTTGAAGGCAGACCGTGTGAGATATTTTATATTTACAATTTTCAAATAGTTCAAATCAGTAAACCATTCAAAAGGTGCACCCTCAACAAATTGTTCATTGCTATATAATGTTTTCAATGTTAATGCCTGTAATGATGCCTTCCAATTACCCCACAATGCAAATGTTGTTGAATTTAAGTAGAATTTCTTTGAGTATTGTATTGTATTTAATACTAGTGATAGGCTCTGAAGAGGTGAATCTAATGAGTTCAAAGCTGCTGTGGCTGCATATATGTCATCTTCAACAGTAAGGGTGAGATTAGTGAGATTATTTAGTACCTCAAATGCTGGAAGACTGGTACTTAGAGGAGCTTGCTGAAATGCAAGAAATGTCAAAGGAATCATTCTTCTACATTTATGACTTGCATTCACTTGATGAGGATATTCTACATTTGAGGAGCAAAACTTGATTTCAGGACAGGATCCACCAACTTTGATCTCAAGGTGTTGTAAGTTATGTAGTCCAATAAACAGTCTGTAAATACCATCACAGTCATAGATAAACTTAGTAATATACAATTCATGTAAAGATGAAAGTTGAGATAGAGGGGTACCAGTGATGTTGTCAGACCCATCATCAAATGACATCACCAGAGTTTGTAAGTTTTCCAATCCTGTAAGTGATGTAGTGCTGAGACTTGACAGGTTTTGCCAATGGAGTTTAAGTGTCTGCAGTGAGGATAGATCTTTAAAAGGGGAACCTGATAAAGTATTTGAGTCACTTAAGTCCAGAAAGGTAAGCTTATTGAGTGTGCTGAAGGCCTTGTCACTTATAAATGATACCTTATTGTAACTCAAATTCAGAGTTAATAGTTCATAAAGTCCAATAAATGCACCATCATTCAATACTGAAATATGGTTCCTTGAAAGATCCAAATACTGCAACTTTCTGAGCCTATGAAACACACCATCAGCGATATCATTGAGTTGATTGTAACTGAGATCAAGTGAAATGATAGAAGCTGCATGATGTAATGGTGGAATACAGACTAGGCCTCTTCCGCTACAATCCATATTGGTATAATTCCACATTTTACAAGCCAAACTTCCTTGTTGATAGCATGAGTTTGTTTGTTCCTTTGGTAGTTCATTTATGGGCTGAATACAAACAGAATACAAGATCTGATACACAAGAATAGTATACACACACAGTAATTGTATCAAAGCCATTGTAGAGTATGGAAAATCAAATATGTCTTATATATAGTTATACAGCACACTGAAGACAAACTGGTTAATTGTTTGAAACTTTCTATCACAATATTTTGCTGATAAAATACCAAACTCGGAAAGAATTTGAAATCCATGCACCACTTATTGGAAGTCATGACTTTAATCTCCCACACAGGGAGGTGTAGATTTCAAAGGAGTCACCCATTGACATGATTGAGATACGTACTGTAACCTTATTTGAAATACACACTCCCTGTGTGAAAGATAAAGGTCATATCTTCCATAGGGGTGTGTGGATCTTACCTAGAATAGCCCAATGCTATTACCCTATTGTCAACTTGGATTTCCTATTGTGCACAAGGTTGCCACAATTTCTCAGGCAAGTTGTACTCAACATTATTGCAGTTAGAGAAGAATGCAATATTAAAAGGGAATGATATTATGGATCGCAAAGTAATGCTTTTTAAAAGATATGCATGTAGTACAATTTTGCATTTCACTTTGAAAGTTGAATTGCAAAAGTTAAAATGCAGGATGGAAATTGGACTGTGGTGGTTTAATTTGAGGTCTGCATGCACAAATCATGCCTTAACAATATTGAAAAAGAGTCCAATTCTGTGGGTAAGATGTAGTTTGGCAACTCTGATGAGGAAGTGTTTTTATTGGCTCGTGATGTACTTTACTACTCTCAATTCCCGATTTTTGAAAATACAGTACTAGTGTTTGGACATTAAAAAGATATTATCCTGTTTTGCTAAATAAAATAGCTCAATAATAATCAAGTAGTTGGAACTAACTCAATATAAAAAGTCAGATTTAAATTGTTTGCCAATATTTGAAAATAAGAGCCAAAAAGCAAGTGTTTTAAGGTGTTTTTCTTTGTATGCTGTTACACTCAAGTATAAAGACTTGTACAAAGTCTAATATCAGTTTGTACACTCTAATTTTGAGTCAACATATTCTGTTCTGTTTTAAACAAATTATTAAAAAGTATGATCAAATAGTCAAATACTCATCAGAAGTGGACACACTTGACAATATAAAATATGTTTTAACCCCCTGGACACTAGTGGTCATCTAACAGCATTTCTGATTGGTTGATAACTTGAAATGCTCATTTCAATTGCCAATTATGACTAGGCTTTAAACTATTTATGGTCAAACTTGCATTTGCGTGTGATCTTATTAATACCCTCCTTGATTGGTTCAAAATTGGACACAATATTCATTTTGGCCAATCTGCAGGTAGTTCTCATGGGGTTAATGTTTAACATTTTGCGAGGCTGTGATCACTAACGCCAAATAGAATAACTCTTCTTACATCACAATAATATCATTATTTTATATCATATGTTATTAAATTACAACTACAATCGCACTTTTGTGAAATTGAATCTTTTGTCAAATCATAATTCAAAATACACCAAAGAAGATGAGTATTCTCCAATTGCCCACACCACCAGTTTATAGAAACATTTCCATATCAGAGTTGCCACACAATTGGGCTACTTTTCAATCTGGTAAAAATAGTTCATTTTGAAAATGCAATTGAAGTATACTTTCAAAATGAAGGAGTGCGGTGATTTATTCATCTTTGAAGAAAATCATATCTTGCCATTCATAATATCTTCTCTCAAAATGGCATTCTAACCTAACTGCTACAATAATTATTGTGGACAATTCTGATGCCTGAAAAATTCTGGCAACTCCTTTGTGCACAACGGGGAAATCCAAGTCTATAAAAATAGCACTCTTTCAGAATTTGGTATTAATCAGTAACTTGTGATAGCAAATTTGAAACAATTCACCAATTTTGTCTTCATTTTGCTGCTGTGTGTATAAGACACATTTCAACATTCCACAATGGCTTTGATACAACTACTGCAGTGGGTGTATATCATCCTTTTATATCAGATCCTGTATTCTGTTTCTATTCCCTCCATAAACAGACAACCAAGAGAACAGACAAACTCATGTTATCAACAAGGAAGTTTGGCTTGTAAAATCTGGAATTATACCAATATGGATTGCAGCGGGAGAGGCCTAGTCTGTATTCCACCATTACATCATGCAGCTTCTATAACTTCACTTGATCTAAGTGTTAATCAACTCAATAACATCGCTGATGGTGTGTTTCAAAGGTTTGGAAAGTTGCAGCTTTTGGATCTTTCAAGGAACCATATTTCAGTATTGGATGATGGTGCATTTATTGGTCTTCATGAACTATTAACTCTGGATTTGAGAGGCAATAAGGTATCGTTTGTAAGTGACAAGGCCTTCAGCACACTCAACAAACTTACCTTTCTGGACTTAAGTGACTCAAAGACTTTACCAGGTTCCCCTTTTCAAGATCTATCCTCACTCCAGACACTTAAAATCAATTGGCAAAATCTGTCAAGTCTCAGCACTACATCACTTGCAGGATTGGAAAACTTACAAACTCTTGTGATGTCATTTGATGATGGGTCTGATAACATCACTGGTACCCCTCTAGCTCAACTTTCATCTTTACATGAATTGTACATTTCTGACTTTATCTATGATTGTTATGGCATTTACAGACTATTTATTGGACTACACAACCTACAACACCTTGACATCTTAGTCGGTGGATCCTGTTCTGATATCATGCTTTGTTCATCATACAATGAATATCCCTATCCCTTTAATGTAAGTCGTAAATGTAGCAGAATGATTCCATTGACATTTCTTGCATTTCACCAGGCACCTTTAAGTACCAGTCTTCCAGCATTAGAGGTTCTAAATAATCTCACTAATCTCACCCTTATCATGGAAGATGACATTTATCCAGCAATAGCAGCTTTGAACTCTCTAGATTCACCTCTTCAAAGTCTATCACTGTTACCTATAAGTTATGCATACTCGAAGAAAGTTTACTTAAATTCAACAACATTTGCATCATGGGGTAATTGGAAAGCATCCTTGCAGGTGTTTACATTATCTGCTCATATTTTGTTGGTGGAAGGTGCGGCTTTTGAATGGTTTACTGATTTACAAGTTTTAAATATAGAAACACTCACTTATCTCACATGGTCTGCCTTCAGAGGATTAAGAAGTTTACATGAATTACATTTAGAAGATGCCAGAACCAATATATTTTCATCTGGTGCTCTGGATATACTCAGTAGCTATAACTCTTTAACTATATTAGATCTGTCAGTAGGCAAATTAAATGGCAATTTTACTTTTTACTGGCATCGGTTGTGTAACATTTCATCTCTGCAATATATAGACTTATCAAATAATGAATTTGACAGTGATGATAAAACAATACATTGGATATGCTCGCCACCTAACTTGAAAACACTTAAGATGGGGTACCAAAACGATGTGAAAATATCTCCAGATATATGTCAGGTTGCTATGCAATTGGAATCACTTGATGTTAGTGCAAACTCAGTTGACTTTTATCAAACAAATTGCACCTGTCCTCGTCTTGTCACTTTAATTTTCACAGACTGCAATTTGTTGATTCCAGGTGCTGCTGAAATGCGCTTGCCTGTTTTATATGAGCTGTACCTTAATTCTATTGGGCTAACAACACGTGTGGGTATTGGCTACGAAGTGGTTCTGAATGCCTTGAAAACCCCTAACTTAAAACATCTTTATATGAGTGGCAATGGCATTTTGGAAATTGATATTGATCTTGGGAAATTTTTCCGTAACCTAACATATCTCGATCTAAGTCACAATTACATTTCAGTCACGTACAAAGTAGGTATTTGGTTTGGTCACCTTGAATATCTGGATTTAAGCAACAACAGACTGACATCAATAAACACCCTTGAGTCCCCGAGAAGCTTACGAACATTGTGTCTTAACGGAAACTTTATAAATACAGTCCCCGAAGCAATATTTTCCAAATCTGATCATCCTTTTATGAGCACATTGGCTTTATATAACAATAAATTTCAATGTGATTGCAATATAGAGACATTTAGAAACTGGATGCTTACAGATGACGTGGTTCAACTTCAGTCAAGTGGTTACCAATGCTTTTCACCTGATTCAGCAAAGGGATTCAGCATCACAGAGATCAATTTAGATTGTGAATCACATTTATGGAAGTATTAGTATATTATAATCAGTATTATTTGCGTTATAGTTCTGGTTATGCTAGTCAGTGTGACAGTATACTATTGGTGGCACATTAAGTACAGATTTTTCCTGCTGTTCAACAGAAGAAGAAACCAACAGCACCATCTTATTGAAAATGCTGAATGTGTCAATGATGATGAGAATGGCATTCTTTTATATGATGCATATGTCCCCTATCATGTAGAAAGTGCTGATGATTGGGTACACGGAGAGCTTCTACCTAATATTGAGCAAGGAGAGGAAGCTTTCAGACTTTTTCTAAGGTGTCGGGACATGCGTATTGGGAGAATAAAGTTAATTGAAATATCTCTTCACATGCAAAGAAGCCGCAAGGTTCTTGTTATACTCACACCACAATTTTTTTAAGACAATTGGTGTAATAAAGAACTAGAGTTGGCACATTATAGAGTCCTGGAAGAGAATCGCAATGTGATGATTCTTATTATCCTGGAAGAGATTCCAGATAATAGAAAGACTCTGTTGTTTAGACAATTACTCTGTAAAGTGCAGTGCCTAAAATGGCCAGGCGATGGATATGGACAGTATCTATTTTGGAGACGCCTTCAAGAGGAACTGAAGAGACCTGTGCCGCTAGACCGCCGCTTTGCTAATTAATGTCCTTTATGATTATACAATATGAACCTAAAAATCACACACAAACCAACTACCTTAACACATAGCCCAATTTTGTGCACAAGATGTAGTTTGGCAACACCTATATAGGGGAAGTATTTCAATATAGACTTCTGATATCTCTTATTCAAAGCCAATGAACCTTGTTCATAAAAAGTACTGACATTGATTTGGTTTCACTTAATTGTGTATGTTTATGACAATATATTAAATTTGCTAGGTACAAATTTTTGGCAACTCATAAAAGTTCTGAAGCTAACAGGTTTCAAATCAATTTGTAAATTATGCTATCTCCAGTAGATAGCACAATCTTTAGAATAAAATGTGAGATTTACTTTTCTTTTGTAACTGGTTCAAAAGTGCTTATTATTTAGGTTTTGAAAAAATTGACTACTCATTTACAGTGTAAGTTCTGAAGCGAGGGGGGGGGCTCAAATCAGTTTAATTTGTAAATGATGCTATCTCCAGTACATATCACAATCTTTAGAATAAAATGTGAGATTTACTTTTCTTTTGTAACTGGTTCAAATTATTGACAAATCGAGTGAATAAAAGTGCTCATTTAATTTAGGTTTCACCTAAATTTAAATTGTAAATCATATATATATATCATTTTTTAATTGTAATCATATATATTTTTGCCTTTTAGATGCTTTTCCACAGCTTCACATTGTATTTTAACTGAGTGCCTGGAGCCCATGGACATCGGGTGCGTTTGTGGTTGTGGCACGGAGGGGTTGAATGGGTTTGATCCATCTTTCCTGCTTTCAAGTCTTCCGTGCTCCATCCTCTGAGTCCTGATGTCTTTGCGCTCCATGTACGGTACTCATTATTTCCCTTGCCAAGGACTCGCTGGTCGAGTATCCTTGTGTCTAGGTTATAAACTGAAAGTGTTTATTTTTGATGTTTTTAAACTATTGTGCTATTGTATGTGTATTCTTGTCTCGTGTATAATAAAGCCTCCTGACAAAAATGAAATTGAGTTTTACAAAAAAAATATATATTAAATTTGCTAGAAAAAGAAAATTGATGACTCATTTAAGTTCAGAAGCTAGGGGTTTCAAATCAGTTTAATTTGTAAATTATGCTATCTACAGTAGATAGCACAATCTTTAGAATAAAATGTGTAATTTACTTTTCTATTTTTAAATGGGTTAAAATTGGGTCTCATGAAAAAAAATTTAATTTAGTAATGATGGTCTATAATCATGTTTTTTAAAAAGATTCATCAGGTTTTGTAATTAAAGACTTAAAAAGTTAAATATGTCAAACCCGAGTGACAATTTTTTAAGTTAAAACTGTCTTTGCTGACAGTTTGATCAAAAAATCATCAACAAGTTCTTGAAGCTGGTGTTGTTGCGATCCAACAGCGGACTGATGGGAAATCCTATCATATTAGACTTATTTTCAGTCTGAAGTAGTTGATCTTAGATCTGACTTAGATTGTAAACTCCCTCAACTCTGTTCATTACTCCTTATAGGGAATGTTTTCAAGAGATTTCTGATGTGCTTTGATTCATGCGGCAATGATCCATTTTAATTAAAGTACGGCATTGACTTGGGTTGATCATGATATGTCCAGTAAATAGTGTATTTTTGCCTCCAACAGAAAAACACCCTCCCCCCCCCCATAAAAAATTATGGTGTCACCATTGAATGTCACAAACTCTAGTTATAACAGCATTTAGCTTAAAAACCTTCAGCGTATGATATATACGCCTAAACAGGCTAACTGAAAGTATGCTAAACAATATGTACTGCTTAGCATGGGCTGCTTAATATACACTCTATTTATTTCATTGTACTGCACTATTATTTGTCATAAATATTCATGTTTACTTCAATATGTGACCCAAACCACTTTGAACAAAACCAAGAACATTTTTAGACCCTGTTTTCTTTATTCAAATATAATTAGTTCAAAAGCAATTAGTGGAAATGCAGTTCTGAACACAATGCTGAATGGGATTATAGTAACAGAATAATAATTTTTTGTAATAAAATACTTACAATCACGAAAATTGTGATTTGGTATTAAAGTTACATGGCTTTCATATCTAAACATTATATATTATAAAAAAACAACCACTAAATTTCAGAAAATTGACTATTTTAGGGTATGTAAATTTTGAAGGTGCTTCCTGCTTCCTCAACCAAAAATAAGTCTGTCGGAGTGTTTTGGTTGTGTGGTAACAGGTCACATATTTACCCATGTGTGTTTTTTGGGATTGTCCTTCTGTGAACAATATGCTACTGACACTGTCTCACTGACTTATGAGTCACTGTTTGCCAACAAAAGTCTTTCTATTCTTATGGTAATTGTTTCCTATTATTTTATATATATATGTAGGAGTTGGGTGTTTTCACATGGTGACCGACTGCTTAAGATAAAGCCAAGAATTTTCTGCTTTACAAATGCTAAATTCCGCTTTTCTCCGCTTTGTAATTTTAGCACATTTCTGACATAATAAAATTTCACAAGAATCTTACTTTTACTGTAGTCGCCCTTCAAACTGAATTGAAGGACAGGCGTTGGACGGTAAATCTATGACGGATTTTACTTTATTTTGATGAATTTTGAAGACCTATTTCATTTAGTATTTTATTTATTTATTTTCAATTGTATTTTTTTTTCTTTTTCTAGGTCGTTTTTGCTTATTTTTTAAATTTTGTTCTCAGAAATTTTTCGCGGAACTTCCGCAACGCGGAAAATTCTTGGCTTTAGCTTAAGAGTTAATTCAACAGTTATGTAAAATCTGTGCTTCTATATGTTATAGGCTTACCAAGTTCAAAAGAATAAACACTCATCCGCCTAATAATTTCTGTTATCATGAAAAATGATTTGATAAATTTTCTTCATTTTACGGCGTGGCTCAAACACAAGAGCATATCGTCAGCCTGCCACAATGTCATTTTTTGAGAACTTACAAAACTAGGCTCAAGCATGCACTTTTAAACATATTTATTCACTGTCTTTGCACAATAACAAGTGATATTGAGGCAAATTAAAGGGAATAATCAGAAATAATTAGGTTGATTATGTAACTTATGCATGCTTGAACCATATTTTGTACTTTGTTCTCAAAATCGCAAAAAAATGACTTTGGCAATTTATATTGTAGAAGGGTGATGATATGTAGAAAAGTACTGTTGTTTTGCATGGAATTTCACAAATAATTGTATATGCAGGGATATTGATTGAGTGACTGGCATCTTAAAATTCCAATCATTCTTAAGAATTCATAAAGTTATTGGTTGATCATACCAACATTTCTTATGCCAGGGGACTTTTTTTAACACTGTTGGGCCACAATTTTTTGGATTGAAAAATTATCTTTTTGGACCTTTTTCCCCAATGTTGAAGACACACTGGAATTCCATTCATTATTTCCTTCCCAAAAATGTATACCATTTGTCTTTGTTACTTTAAAAGATTAGTGAAAAGAAAGTTTAAAAATTTCTTGCCAAACACGATCCTGCGTGCATCCTAATAGTTACACCATTACACCAAGCATGGAAGTAATACACATGGAAGCTGGTCAAATACTACATCAAAGTGAGTATCATACTTGCCGCGATACTGAACAAAAGCAGTACAGTTGAAAGTGGAACAATTGAGTCAACGCATGGTCAACGTGTACCATGTCTAAAATCAAAGTTCCCGCTTAAAAATCAATAGCAGTACCAGGTCGTGTACTAAGTACTGACAATGGGCTGTGTTATATTACCGCAGTGCATGACTAGTTTTATGAACACAAACAGATTTGATAAAATCCCTACGTAATGGTCAGAATGCTATCAGTTTAATTTATACAATTTTATTAAAAGTATGTAATTATGTGAAAACCTGCCGATTAAATATATATATGCTAGACATTCAGATAGCAGTTTTAAAACAGAAAATGAAATGAAATACAATTTATTTTACGCAAAATGTAAAGATAATACCCGACTCTGGAACATTCTGGTCAACAGCAATTTCGGGCAGCCCCGGGCACACAAATAGATGCGGGATTCATTTTATAATGTAAAGCATGTACGTGCCAAGTGCGCATATCAATTATTACCGCTAATTAGCGGTTTAGACGTAAATCCATGATTTCCAATATTTTGAAGTTTAAGAAAATCTGTAAGTATAGGGTAGAAATCGATATTTTGATTGGATTTCTGTAATTATGGATTACAAATCTAACATCCCTGTCACTTTTTTCCGAATAAAAACAACATACTTGAAACATAATCAAGAAAAACACGATTTTTGCTCAAAATAATAAACCTGTAAATAAACGAACTGGCAATAAAGGCGGCAAGTCTGATCCACATCAAAGACACGCTGACTACATTGTTATCACAATAGCTAGAAACGAAACCACTAAAGAATGTTACGTAAATAATTCAATAGGTGTTGGATCGACCAGCTTCCATGTCTCTTACTTCCATGCACCAAGTTAGTAAAATCTCAAGATATCATGCCTCTGTGAACATGGGTAATAGTTGAGTTGGTAGATATCATTTGGTTCATCATAATAGAAGGTTTACCTGTAATCAATCAACTGTGAATTGGCAGGCAGCGATATTTCGATAATATTTTATGTTTTGTTGCAATTGTGTTTAATCCATAAGGAATACAACATCCAGTTGTTCTATGTGTACTTAAATCATACAGGATATTTTGCAGGACTAATGATGTTAATTAATGGCAGTTGAAGAAGAAATTACGATAGTTTTTATGATATTGCAGATTGGGTAGATGGCTGTGAAAATCTAAGGTTATCAATTACATTGAAGAGATATTGGTAAGCCTTTAAGCATACTGCTACGAATGGATTAAATTCAACCGAATCAAATTGCATGGATTCTGCTAATGTGGATTAACTGTTTCAGTCAGATCATGTCAACATACATACTTATTGTATAATGTCATCTTCACATAGTTTATTCATGTTCATTAAGATGTATTTCAAGTTCGACACAGCAACGGATACGATCAAAATTCTTGTTTATGGGATCAACTCGACAGGTGATTTTGAATAGGACAATACGGCATGTGCTATATATAGCTGTGTAATTGACTATACAAAAGTTAGTTGTAGTAACCATTGTAAGTCATATTTTGTTGCTTCCTTTTCAGTGCCTGTACACACTGTGACACTGAACGTGGCATATAGAACACTTGGATATATGGAAAAGCATTGATATTTGACTGTGCCAGTTGAATTTAGCTGAATATGAAGACTCTTTAGCTAATAGAGGTGAGTAATAATCTGGGGGTACTGGTCATTGACAAGGGAGTATCATGTGTGAGTGTGGCCAAAGATTCAGGTTAAATTTGGGTCTTTTTTCACAGTCATGCACTGCAGGTAAATATTGTGAATAGGGTTTGTAAATTAAGGAAATATAAGAAAAGGGTACATACCTTACACATAAATCACAGTGTTTTGGTCTTTGTAGACAAATGTAGCATGATAAAAGGTTAAAATTTCTGATCCTTTGAATTTGTATTTTTCCAATTGTGATGAAAGGTTTTAAGGTTAAGAAAATAAATAATTTACTTGCTTCTAATAGTAATACTCTAACAGGGTACAGATAATAGGGTGGAAATTGCACCGACATAGTTTAGGGGTACATTTCCAGACTCAAATGATTTATTGATTTCATATTGCTTGTAAAACAGCAGTTTTTCCCCTGGATTTCTTGACCTGAGTCCACTTTTAGAGGGAAATTTTTAAGTATCCTCTATTCTTCCTTATTTATTTATTTATTTATTTATTTATTTATTTATTTATTTATTTATTTATTTATTTATTTATTTATTTGTTTGTTTGTTTGTTTGTTTGTTTGTTTGTTTGTTTATTTATTTGTTTGTTTGTTTGTTTGTTTGTTTGTTTGTTTGTTTATTTATTTATTTAAGTAGCATGCACTTTAAAGATGTTTTTTTAGTATCTTAACACTCCGAACCTTCAAATAAGAAGCTCCTCATCATTTTCCAAGAATGTATCAGAAAAAAATTGCAACTGCATGCTATTAATGCCCATTTTGCATTGCAAAAAACATGTACGATCTTTTTTCAGAATTTACCTTTACAAAATCTATGAGCAAACTGTCAAATTCGCCCTATTTGTAGTAAAACGCGACGATTTTCTGTTGGCCGACATAAAATCATAATTTTTTAGATTATGATTTTATGTCAGCCACGATCGCAAACCGTAGTCTCCTACAAAACTAGTTTGGTTACGCCCCTCCACATGTGGAGGGAGCGTAACTCAAACTGGTCACAGAGCGTGAAGACTAACTCTGAGGCCGCACTCGCTGTCCTAATCCAAATAGTGCGAGATGTTTCGAGTGATAGAGGTGAAGTTTATGATGTTGTTTCTTTGCAAATTCCCAATGTTTTTTTTTTTTTTTTGTATTGGGAACTTTCATAATGATTGCATATTATCATTCTGGAAGAAAAAAAAGAAAAATCTAAAAATTTAAAAAGATCGTACATTAAGGCTTTAAGGCTTTACATGCATTTAGAAATTAAATCAAAAGTAACTCAAAGACACTTTGCTGTTTTTGTTGCTCCCTGTATGCTCACCCATAACAAAAATTGGGTAAAAATTGAGAAACAAAATATCTTGTTTGGTGTACCAAAATTGTTTAGAGAGAGGGAGGGGAGGGAGACAGTGAGAGTGAATGCTGATGATACATTAAGTATAAACATTTAAGAGACACATGTACTATCATTATGATATGGGAAATAGCCAAGTTGGTTTTATTGAAATTTATTTCCTATATTTAATTTTTAATACACTCTCATCAATCTTTAATGAAGCAATAATAAGTTGTAAATACCTTTCTTACGCTGTAATTGGTAAGGGTGTGACCAATTAAATTCTTGGAGTATATGCTATTGTCTTGATATTTCCAACTTGATATTATTTAAAGAATTTAATCATGTGTGAAAAAGCAGGGTTGTCTCAGGTGGTAAAATTAAACAGGTAGGATTGAATGTAGTCTCCACAGCAGCCAGTTTGGTTCCGCTCGCTCCACACAAACAGTCTGCCAATGGTCACGAACTGGTCCTTTTTG
This sequence comes from Amphiura filiformis, assembly GCF_039555335.1. Taxonomy (NCBI): domain Eukaryota; kingdom Metazoa; phylum Echinodermata; class Ophiuroidea; order Amphilepidida; family Amphiuridae; genus Amphiura; species Amphiura filiformis. The sequence goes on from NW_027305538.1 coordinate 209,850, forward strand.
ATTCGCTAACGGTTTTCTGCGACGCCATCCAGCTTGACGTCAAACAAAGCTTTCAATTGGTCGATCGGCTAGACGGCTACTTTATTATTCATGAGCAAGTTTGACCCGCCATCTCGCCAGCTAGACTGAGGTCAATCAAGTTCCCGTATGTACAGCTCTCACGGCTACTTACGTAGCCAATCAGAAACGGCAAGTTATAAGTGGCCATTGGCAGACTGTTTGTGTGGAGGGAGCGTAACCAAACTGGCTGCGGAGGAGACTAGATTGAATGGAAGTGTGTAGGCAGCTTATGTGTAGGTGTATGGCTTACTAAATAGGCTGTTGAATTTAAAAACCATACCCCCACTGTAGAAGAATTTAGAATTCCAACCAAATTTCATAGTTCCAGATCCAACCATTAGCTACATTTTCATCCAGAGGATGTTTAAAGACATTCCCACAACCCAATGGGGTTTCTGACCTTGTATGTCTGGCCTTTGTGCACATGTGGTACAGTTGATCATACCTTGCATTGGGATTGTGTGAAAATATCTGGTGTTTTCATCCTATTATTTAACATTCAAAACATCGAGACTTAGGAATCAAATTAATGCAGTGGGACAATATGAATGTTTCCTGTAAGAAAATCAAATATCAGTCCTAAGTCTCAACTATTAGCTCGTTGGCTGCAGTTTTAAAATTACCATTTTGTGTGTGTGGCAATGGGGACTTTGCCTTTAAAATTAGGTTATATTGATCAAATTTCCCAATCATAGTGCATTGTAGGAATGCCTTTAAGCCTCCTCTGATTTTCATCCATGAAAAGTAGAAAATGTGTGCAAGATTTTGGAATTCCAAACAAAATTGTCTAATTTGTGCTAAATTGTGCAAATTTCAGGTGGATTTTAAAAATGTCAATAGTTTTCAGCTGGAATTTTACATAAAAGTAGCCAACATTTCTAGCTGGATTGACCATACAGTGCAACTGGAATTGAGATGGCAGTGAAATCTTCCACAGGGGGTGTGTGGATTTTAGATGGAATAGCCCAATAGTTGCTTGCATTAATTTTCCTTTTTTTTTTCATTCTTCAGTTTCTGAAAATTAAAAGTATATTTTTTTAGGTACTAGTATTTTGGTGTATAGTTTTGTTTAATAGCTCAGTTATACTTTACCAACACAGCTAAAATGTACACACTATAAGGGACTATGTAATAATTATGAGCCCTGGGGGAGGGTAAAATTGGAGGGGCAAGAATTATTTGACCATCCAAAATGGGGTGGGGGAATGCAATTTAGCAGAGAGTGGGGGGAGCAAGCGGTTTGTGGTACACATTCATGGGGCACCTTTTAAAAGAAAGGCTCTAAACAGACTCAGGAAAACAGTATGGAAACACAATATATATCTAGACCATTAAAGGTTTGCAAATTGGGTTCCCACAAATTTTACATGTGCAAAGGGGGCAAAGATTTTTTGGCAGCCTGAGAGGAGAGAAAGCAATTTTTGGTAGCCTCATGGTCGAGAGGGGGCAAGCATTTTTGGCACGTCATTTGGAAATTTTGGAGCTCATAATTATTGCACAGTAAAGATACAATGGATGCAAATCTATTCCCGAACTTATTTAAGGGAAGGGGTATGAACGTTTGGACAGTATTTATTGTGGGACATTAGAGCACATCAGACGTATCGAATTGCATTCTGAATACGAAGAATGTCCTTCTGATATCAAATAATTTTGATTTTTGAAATTCGCAATGTAATACACATTTTATGGCAAATCATTAAAATTGATATTTTGATATATAACAGTACTCAAAGTAAACTTGATAAATCTGACGATTTATATTTGAAGTGTATGTAGGTGGGATGAAAAGCCGACGATCAATTGAAAATTTTGACCTTTCGTATTGAAGATATGAATTTTTTTCCCAAAACACCAAAACAAATTAGGTCTTTTTGGGAAAAAAATCCATATCTTCAATATGAAAGGTCAACATTTTCAATTGATCGTCGGCTTTTCCTCTCAGCTACATACACTTTAAGAATATATCATTAAATTGATAAAATTTACTTTGAGGACTGGTATATCTCAAAAATGTGAAAAATATCAAATTTTATTGATTTGTCATAAAATTTGTATTATATCGTGATTTTCATAAAATGAAAATTATTTGATATCAGAAAGACATTCTTCGTATTCAGAATGCAATTCGATATGTCTGATGTGCTCTCATGTCCCACAAAAATACTGTCGAAATGCTCAAAACGCTCATTCCAGTTCCCTTAAGAGTGATGTAAATGGTTCAGCATCTGAGTTTTATGTTAACTTCCTTACATATTACTACTAGGAAGAATTGTTGAACTTGTTATTACTGCTTAATGGATGACTTGAATAACCTAATAAAAAAGATGAAGTAAAAGTGAGTAGATTTTGATACACTTGATGAAAATCATGTAAAAATAATATTATTAATCCCTCATCTTTTTGTTACAGATTATATAAACATAATACACCATGGGTTCTTCCGGATCTAAACAGTCTAAATCAAAAAAGAAGAAAGCAGTACAGAAACATAGTAATCTTCCTGATCACCTGTATGAGTTACTTGCTAAATCCTTGCGCAGTTTACCATATCCTGACGGCGCCATCACCCATGATATGATACAAGCAGCCGCAACATACACAGAGGAATTGGATGCGGTTGATCAACAAGAAATTATTAAGAAAGGTAGAATAAAGTTATCTCTTTGATTGAAGCTTTAATTTTTTGATCCAAATGGAAATGTTTGATTTATACTTCAGAATTTTAAGTTGGCACTCCACTACCAACTCTGATAATCTTTCATACTTTCATAACAGTTAACTTTTATGCTTTCATAAAGGTTGTCTTGAGATGTGACCGTATTATAATATATGAAAGGAATATTTATAGGTTAATGAACGCAGAAGATTTTAATCTATAGGTACATGTATTAGGTTCAAATGGTGTCCGAACCTAAGATTAAAATCTTCCGCTCTTCTCCAGTTTGCCTCTGTGGCTCAATTGGCAGAGCGTCATGCTAGATGCACTGGTTTTTATTTCAACGTTTATGTGTGCTGGCTGCTCTGGGTAAAGATTAAAATTCGTTCATCTTATCAACCCAGAGAACTAAGTATATAATTTTTGAAGTTTAAGGAGAATGGTGAACAATGTCCAAAAAGAATTGCCTGTGTATGAACTTGATGAGGCAGCCATAGATACTAAATGAACAATGGAACAAATTAATAAATGGCACAACACTACCAACACAGATGTTTGTTTTTTATACTTTCATAACAGTTTCACAGATGAACTTGCATAGTTTCATAAACATTGTGTTTTTTAGTTGTGACTTTATAATAAATAAAAGAGAAAAATTGTGAGATTAGTACATAATCTTCAGTTTCCATTGTTTCATTTTCAAATCCAATTTTATTTGTTTCTTTTTTTCAGGTCAAAGGTCAAAAGGATTATACATTGTTGTGAAAGGTGAAGCTGAAGTTTTATCGTCAACTGGTGAAGTTATAGCATCACTCACTACAGGCAGTCTTATTGGTGAATTATCAACATTGTTTTATATACCATGTACAGCAACTGTAAGAATACCAGCAAAGTGAGTATATAGTAATTTTATTTAAAAATACTACTTGCATGTGGGAATGGGTGGGTTAGGAAGGGCTGTAGTATTTAACCCCATGAGAACTAGTTGCCTATTGGTCAAAAAGGAGCTGTCATTATCAATTGGACCAATCAGCAACATTTTTAGAATAATTTCACCATTTAACAAATTGGGGTGAATTATTTGCAAAACTCCATTCTGATTGGTGATTAAAATGAAGATATCATGTAATTACCCAATCAGAGGCAATGTTAGATTGGCAGGTAGTGTTCAGGGGGGTTAAGGAGTAATATTGATGTATCCATTACCCAGAAAACACAAAAATGTTCGTAAAATGTTTATTCAATATGTGTTAATAACATTTAAATGTTGGGTTATATAAAGGCCATGAATACGTTTTTCAAACGTTGTTGAAAAATATTTTGGGCAAACATTTTTGCAAAATATTTTGTCAACAGTTAAATAACACTATGCAGGGGCGGATCCAGGAATTTTCAATAGAGGGGGCGCCACACAAAGTCAGGCGCCGCTCTGCCAAAATACATTAAGTCGGGCGCCGCTTTGCAAAAAATAGAGGGGGCGCGCCGGGTGCGCCCCCTCTAAATCCGCCCCTGCTATGTTAGAATGTTTTGCATCACTTTTTCAAAAATGTTTTATGAATGTTATTAAAACGTTTTTATACCCTTTATATAACCCTACATTTTTGTAAAATGTTGTATGTTTGCTAGGTAGCTATTGTATGAGGGGTAAACAGTCAGAACTCCCCCGCAGTTTCCCACAGATTTATTATTGCTGAGAAAATAAACGAACTGTTTAAGAGCAAGATAAACATTGAAATATCCTTGCGTTCCATGCAACTCAAATTTTCACATTTTGTTATCTTCAGTATAATATATAGAGATGTTATTGTTTGTATAACATTTTGAATTTCAATTTGCTATCTTCAGTAGATAGTGGTATCCCGAATGTTTTGAGCATAATTTTGCTATCTTCAGTATAATAGTAGTACGCTTTACATTTTTGCGCATTATTTTGCAATCTTCAATAGAAAGTAGCAGGAATAAAGTTTCCATATTATGCTCTATTCTTCATATATTTTCACATCATTATGCAATCTTCAGTAGATAGTGGTATGCATACACTTTGCTCATTATTCTGTTATTGTTAGTAAAATAGTGGTAGGTATACATTGTGCACATTTTTATGCTATCTTCAGCAGATAGTAGTAAGTAATGTTAATTCAATGCATTGAAATCGAATTGAATTGAAATGAATTTTGGGCAATTTTCATTTCAATGCATTGGAATTGAATTGGAATCGAAATGAGTGGGCTTGGGCATGAATTGAATTGGATTGGAATTGAAATCATCGTGAGCAATGAAGAATTGAATTGGATTGGAATCGAAATCATGTTGAGTGATGAAGAATGAAGTGGAATTGAAATGAAATTCAGCTTTGATTTCAATTCAGCATTTCAATTCTCAAGCATATGTCTGTAATTCCACCTGTAAAAAGTGCCCTTCCCCGTTCTGACTTCTGATACACTTCCAGGTCTAATCACACATTAAAAATTTTTGGCACTAATCACAAAGCCTCTATTTTTCCCAAACTCCTAATTTTTATGCTCAAAAGTCAATGTACATTTCAACAAATTGTGAGAAACCAATAAAGAAAATGCTTATTTTCTTTTTTCACACTTTTTTAAAAGTACAAGGATTTTGGGTGAAAATCTTAGGAGGAGCAAGAGACAAGTAGGGGCTATCTAGCAAGTAGCAAAACCTTGATTTTGGACATTTTTGAGGTCAGTGTGGGGACAGGGTCCAATTATCGATCGTACCGCACACCTTAAAAAGGCATTTTGTGACCCACAGCCTCATCCCCTCACCCCCACTTTTTTTTTTTTTTTTAAGTTGAAATTTTATACCACTGGAAACCTCTGGCTATTTACATAATGTTTATAACTCGAAAAGGCAATATCGGAATAAACTCAAATTTTGGGAATAAGCTTTTTTGTGGATATCCACTGAAAAGCATTAAAAAGAGGATACTAGGATCACGAAATCCTCCTTTAAGTTTAGAAAATAATAAATAATGTGCATGGTGGACAAGAAGTTTAAAAGACAAATATTAGGTTGTCAGTCACCTAAGAACTAATAAAATAGGACCCAGAGGTAAGGATCACTCGCATTGTTTGAATGTGAAAAGTGAGTTAACATAATAATAAAGTATCTTCTGTTGACATGGTTGAAATGCTTTTGTGACAAATAGTGTACTTTATTTTGACTTCGTGTTGGGACAAGTGTTACAAAATTGGTAGTAAGATTTAAAACATGCACTGCAAAAACAGTGTCAAGATATTAAACACCATTCTAGACACCATCTTGTTCTCGATTTGTAAGCATGTCTAAATGCTAAACATGTTTAGTAATTTGATGCCTTGTGTTAATGTTTAGATATTAAACACTTGGTATTTTTTAGTTTAACATTTGTGTTTAGATTTGACATGTGTGTACAAATCGAGGACAAAAAAGTGTTCAATCTCAGTTTTTGCAGTGTGCCTTTGGTCAATTAACACAAACTGCAACTGTATTGGAATTGGAATTGAATTGAATTGAAATGAATGCTCAGAATTGAATTGAAATTGATTAGCTGTTAATTTCACTGCATTGAATTGGAATTGAATTGAAATGATTTTGAAATTGAAAAATTTAATTGGAATCGAATTGAATTAATTACATAGCAAGGTGGATTGAATTGGAATTGAATAGCAAGACTCCAGGTGTAGAAAGAATTGAATTGGAATAGAATCGAAATCAATTTTCTGGAGTGAAATAACAATAGTAGGCACACAGTTTGCACATCATAATGTTATCTTCAGTAGATAGTGGTAGGCAAACAGTTTGTGCATTATTCCACTATCTTGAGTAGATAGTAGTAAGCATATAGTTTGCACATAATTATGCTATCTTCAGTAGATAGCAGTAGACATACAGTTTGCCCATTATTCTGCTATCTTCAGCAACTCATTACGAAAACTTCACACTGTGCAGCAGGCATTTACAACCATGCATGACTCATAGATGGATTGATATGAATATTTAGTAGGTACTGCGATTATCCAATCAGCATTATGTCACACGTGATTTTCAGTGATAGAGCACAATGGTTTCCGGTAAATGATTGACACCTAAATATGGTAATTTTGCATACATCTATTGATTTTTATTGGTTGAAATTGCACACATGATCTGTTATTGATATCTATTATATGAGACCGGTGCACAAAATACAGGGTGTCCCAGAATGATCTATACCGGGAAAGATTGAATTTTTTAGGTATGAAGGGCATGTTGAATGGTCATATTGTTTTGCATTTTAAGTTCTACATAATTTTAGCTTTCTCAGATTTTTTAGATTTTAACAATTGGACGTTTCTAGAAGAAGTTATAGAAGATTGCGTAAAAATGGTGAATTCTAAGTTTTGACAACGCAACCTATTTTGAAAATCTGTAAAATTACTAACCGCTCAGCACAAAGTTATTTGGAAAAAGTTATGCAGGTATTTTAGTTGTGCCCTGTTCATATTTCCACTAAATAGCCGATATCTATCTATTATTTATGACGTTACGAAGCAATCATTATATGGAATTAAGGATTCGTGGCCTAATCCAATTCTCTCTTTGGCGGTAGTTTTAAATATAGTTATTGTGGTGTGAGGTCCATGTCATTTAAAATGCTTGCAGAGATCGAACTGTTTGTGGTACAGAAAAGACGGCTCCTCAATTTACTGTACAGCAGCGTGGATTTCTTTTAAAAACTTACTGGCAAACCGGCAGCTATGTTGAGACGCAAAGAAGATTCATTAGACGATAGTGTATAACGTAAAGAAGTTTGACGAGCACGTAACTGTCAGGAATCGGCAGAGTGACGCTTCAGGTGCTCGTAAGACTGTAAGAACTAGAGCGAACATTGCAGCTGTCCGGCAAGCTTTAAGGCGCAACCCCAACAGTAGTTGTCATCGAAATGCTGTGCCAAACATCCCACGCTCTTCATTTAATCGTATCGTGCCATTTTTCAAAGGTATGCGAGTCGTTTTTCATCGATTTTACATTATTGCATGCCACGCCAAAACAAATAAAGGTAGCGTGCTGAAATTAACAGCATAAGTAGGAGACATGTCCATCATTATAATGCTGGTATCAAAAATAGATACACTACCCGTCTTCTATTTTTAGTTATTTTTGCAAACACGGTACAAATCATTCTGGGACACCCTGTATTCGAGCATAGGAAAGTAATATAGCGGGTTCATTAAAAATATTGGTTCCCAGTGTTGCACAATGACTGGGTGACCGTGTTATGGCTATGTAATTACCAGTTGCTCGGGCATAATATCAGTTGGAAGATGAGTTAGTAAAATAATAATATTGCACAGTAATTCCTTATAAAAATTTAAAAGATGCCTAGTTTTGAGAAGCTGAAGAGTTAAGGTAAAATCTGAATGTGGAGCTGAAGATATGTGCCCATCCACCACAAACGTGCTCTGTATGTTGCTGTGTGAGTGGGCTGAACGTGGCTGAGGCAATTAGTAGAAGATGTCTGCGTAGTTTTCGTAATACATTAGGCACACAGTTTGCACATCATTATGTTGTCTTCTGTAGATAGCAACAGGCATACATTTTGCACATTATTCTGCTACCTTCAGTAGATAGTAGTAGGCATACAGTTTGCACATAATTATGCTATCAGCAGCAGCAGCTATTAGGCACACAGTTTGGACATCATTATGTTATCTTCAGTAGATAGCAACAGGCATACAGTTTGCACATTATTCTGCTATCTTCAGTAAATAGTAGTAGGCACACAGGTTGCATGCACAACATTATGTTATCTTCAGTAGATAGCAGTAGACATACAGTTTGCACATTATGCTGCTATCTTCAGCAACTATTAGGCACACAGTTTGCACATAATTATCATAATTATGTTATCTTCAGTAGATAGCAGGCATACAGTTTGCACATAATAATGCTATCTTCAGTAGATACCAGCAGGCATACAGTTTGCACATACAGTTGGCACATTATTCTGCTATCTTCAGTGGATAGCAGCAGGCATACAGTTTGCACATTATTCTGATATCTTCAGTGGATAGCAGCAGGCATACAGTTTGCACATTATTCTGATATCTTCAGTGGATAGTAGTGGGCATACAGTTTGCACATTATTCTGATATCTTCAGTAGATAGCAGTAGACATACAGTTTGCACATTATTCTGCTATCCTCAGTGGATAGCAGCAGGCATACAGTTTGCACATTATTCTGATATCTTCAGTGGATAGCAGCAGGCATACAGTTTGCACATTATTCTGATATCTTCAGTGGATAGTAGTAGTGGGCATACAGTTTGCACATTATTCTGCTATCTTCAGCAACTATTAGGCACACAGTTTGCACATAATTATCATAATTATGTTATCTTCAGTAGATAGCAGGCATACAGTTTGCACATTATTCTGATATCTTCAGTGGATAGTAGTGGGCATACAGTTTGCACATTATTCTGATATCTTCAGTAGATAGCAGTAGACATACAGTTTGCACATTATTCTGCTATCTTCAGCAACTATTAGGCACACAGTTTGCACATAATTATCATAATTATGTTATCTTCAGTAGATAGCAGGCATACAGTTTGCACATTATTCTGCTATCTTCAGTAGATAGCAGTAGACATACAGTTTGCACATTATTCTGCTATCTTCAGCAACTATTAGGCACACAGTTTGCACATAATTATCATAATTATGTTATCTTCAGTAGATAGCAGGCATACAGTTTGCACATTATTCTGATATCTTCAGTGGATAGTAGTGGGCATACAGTTTGCACATTATTCTGCTATCTTCAGTAGATAGCAGTAGACATACAGTTTGCACATTATTCTGCTATCCTCAGTGGATAGCAGCAGGCATACAGTTTGCACATTATTCTGATATCTTCAGTGGATAGCAGCAGGCATACAGTTTGCACATTATTCTGATATCTTCAGTGGATAGTAGTGGGCATACAGTTTGCACATTATTCTGATATCTTCAGTAGATAGCAGTAGACATACAGTTTGCACATTATTCTGCTATCTTCAGCAACTATTAGGCACACAGTTTGCACATAATTATCATAATTATGTTATCTTCAGTAGATAGCAGGCATACAGTTTGCACATTATTCTGATATCTTCAGTGGATAGTACATGTAGTGGGCATACAGTTTGCACATTATTCTGCTATCTTCAGTAGATAGCAGTAGACATACAGTTTGCACATTATTCTGCTATCCTCAGTGGATAGCAGCAGGCATACAGTTTGCACATTATTCTGATATCTTCAGTGGATAGCAGCAGGCATACAGTTTGCACATTATTCTGATATCTTCAGTGGATAGTAGTGGGCATACAGTTTGCACATTATTCTGATATCTTCAGTAGATAGCAGTAGACATACAGTTTGCACATTATTCTGTTATCTTCAGCAACTATTAGGCACACAGTTTGCACATAATTATCATAATTATGTTATCTTCAGTAGATAGCAGTCATACAGTTTGCACATTATTCTGCTGTCTTCAGTAGATAGCAGTAGACATACAGTTTGCACATTATTCTGCTATCCTCAGTGGATAGCAGCAGGCATACAGTTTGCACATTATTCTGATATCTTCAGTGGATAGCAGCAGGCATACAGTTTGCACATTATTCTGATATCTTCAGTGGATAGTAGTGGGCATACAGTTTGCACATTATTCTGATATCTTCAGTAGATAGCAGTAGACATACAGTTTGCACATTATTCTGCTATCTTCAGCAACTATTAGGCACACAGTTTGCACATAATTATCATAATTATGTTATCTTCAGTAGATAGCAGTCATACAGTTTGCACATTATTCTGCTGTCTTCAGTAGATAGCAGTAGACATACAGTTTGCACATTATTCTGCTATCCTCAGTGGATAGCAGCAGGCATACAGTTTGCACATTATTCTGATATCTTCAGTGGATAGCAGCAGGCATACAGTTTGCACATTATTCTGATATCTTCAGTGGATAGTAGTGGGCATACAGTTTGCACATTATTCTGATATCTTCAGTAGATAGCAGTAGACATACAGTTTGCACATTATTCTGCTATCTTCAGCAACTATTAGGCACACAGTTTGCACATAATTATCATAATTATGTTATCTTCAGTAGATAGCAGGCATACAGTTTGCACATTATTCTGCTATCTTCAGTGGATAGTAGTGGGCATACAGTTTGCACATTATTCTGCTATCTTCAGTAGATAGCAGTAGACATACAGTTTGCACATTATTCTGCTGTCTTCAGCAACTATTAGGCACACAGTTTGCACATAATTATCATAATTATGTTATCTTCAGTAGATAGCAGTCATACAGTTTGCACATTATTCTGCTGTCTTCAGTAGATAGCAGCAGGCATACAGTTTGCACATAATAATGATATCTTCACTAAATTGTAGTAGGCATACTGTTTTCACATAATTATGTTATCTTCAGTAGATAGTAGGCATAAAGTTTCCACATTATTCTGCTAACTTCAGTAGATAGCAGTATGCATACAGTATCTCCAGTATATAGTACACTAATGTAATTCAAAACAAGATCAATTTGAGTATCAGCATTAAAAACCTAATATAATTTAAAACAAGACCAACTTGATTATCAGCATTAGGCATGAAGTAAAAAATTAAAGCCATACAATAATAAGTTGGTGAAGTTAAAATCTTGAGAAAGAATAAAATTGACAGAGAAAACAAACTAGACAAAGTAATCTTACAGGCACAGATTCAAGCTTAGATAAAATGAGAGAAATTCTCTAAATTAAAAATAGATTTATCAAACAAAAGAATCAAAATATTAAATATTTGACCAGTTAAGTTCAGGTTCACAAGGAAATGATATCACAAATGCTGCACTGTTTATTGATGTAACCCTGTTGCCTGCTTCAACCTGAATTGTTTACTAGGTCACTGGATAATACATTTTAATTGACTCAATATTGTATTGTTTAAAATTATTTTACACAGCCAACTGTGAGCAAGTAATACTATATTTACTGGATAGTAATGTGTCTAAACCAAGTAAACACATGAATAATATAGGAATTGGAACCGATCCAATTCTTAATATTGAAATATTTTTTACATGTACATATCCGGTACAAGACTGTTATTATTTCACTTCATCTGCCATACAAAATGAATAACATGTAACAAATATTTACTAATACTTCAATAATGTAAAAATCATGTAAGTTTTCTGTTGAAAATATTGTATTTAATTATTTTTATGACATAAACATTGATCATTCTAAATCACTTATGTAATTATGGGTAGACTGTGCATTATTAGCCCCTGAAAAAAGCAAAATGGTACATGACTTAAAAGATAAAAACTTTTTAGGACTGTGTGAAATGATGTGCGAATTTGTTTTATTGTATTTTTTGTGACACTTTCTTTTTAGCCGTACAAGTTTCTTGGCATACAAGTTTTTCAGCCGTACAAGTTTCTTCGCGGCCAAGTTTCTTTTATTAAAGGAGTATTTTGTGATCCTATCATCCTCTTTTTATGACATTTTTCAGTAGATATCCACAAAAAAAGCTTATTCCGAAAATTTCAGTTGATTCCGATTTTGCGTTTGCGAGTTATGCATGATTATGTGTATCACACTGCTCCATAGACAATGTGTTGTAATTTTGTTCTGGTATACCAGAACGAAATTAAAATTTCATGATATCTTTGCTAAACTAATTAATCGGCAAAAAATTTGTTTGTATATAAATATTATGTAGCCAGAGATTTCCAGTGATATAAAAATCTCAACTTTTTTTGAGAAAAATGGGGGGATGATGCTGTGGATCACGAAATGCCCTTTTAACATGTTTAATACAGAAAATATTATTACTGATACTGAAAATTGTTTCTACATATGGTGCACCCAATATGACTAACACTTGTATTATATTTTATATTCAATTTCAGAGCCTCTCTTCTGTTAATCAGAGCTGAGAAACTCCGTCAAGCTTTAAAAGACCAAGTTGTATCCATGTCCTTATCGGATTACTTTGTATCCAAGCGCTACTTTGATACAAATGGGATTATCAAGGAACCTGATGTTTTATCACAACAAATCACCAAGTCAATACTTAAAGAGGTATGTGTCCGTTAGAAATTACAAATTCCATGATTTTTGCTATTTTTATCACTAAAAATGTAGGAATTTTTTCTGGGGGGCATGTGGGGCAAACAAAGTGAATTTCAGGGGGGGCAAGATCAACAACTTTTGCTCAAAAATGCTGCAAAAAGTGGCAATTTTCGCAATTTTGGGTTTTTACTGGGGGCAACAGGGGGAAAGAGTTCTGACTGGGGGCATTTGCCCCTCATGGCCCCACAATGAGCGCCGCCACTGCAAATACATCAACCCGCAAGAAAAATGAATGCGTCCGAAAGCACTGTGTAGTATGCACCTGCGCATTATACACCATCAATGCATGGTCCGCATTTTTCTAATGTTTGCTCTAATAGTTCTTGCTACCTATAAGAGTGTATGAAATGTTGAAATTTTTTTTTTTTCTCCTGGATGCTGTTACAGTCCAACCTCTTTTATGCGGCCATGGTGGGACCAAGCATTGTCCGGATAAGTGAAAAATCCGGATAAGTGAATTACATGTAATTCTGCATTGACTGACCAAGTACTGAAATTGGGACAACAAAAAATAGTTTCAACATGGGGTAATAGCACTAATAGATGGCATTTGAGTGCTTTATGCAACATAGATATGTCATTCTAGACATTCAGAGCATGGAATTAAGGTGTCAAATTATAAAAAACATGTTCTTCAGTGAAGATTTCAAAGCCGGATAACAGAGAGATCCGGATAAAAGAGGTCCAGATAAGAGAGGTTGGACTGTAACCCTGTAATTAAATAGCATATCAGGAAATATTCATGTTCTGTATGTGTCATACAAATTGTTTTCCCATTACCCTGAGTGTCGATGAATAATTAATAATTATTATGTTTGATATGAATTTAATATTGACATTATTGTCATGGTGCTGAGTCAACATTGTTGCATGATAATGTGATAGCATCAATGCAATAATGGAAACATTCAAGAGACATGAGTTGTTGTAGTGCTTGATTTGTCATGAAATTGTGCAGCGATGCTGAGACAAATTGCTGCCTGTGAAATTGTTCACACCATTCTTGGGAAAACATGGTGAGACTTTGTAATTTCCCACAGACTATGGGTGAATTTCACACAGGAGACTGAAACTTGGAGTTAACTCGGAGACTTGGACCTCAGGAGAGTCAGTCTGAGGCATGCACTTTGATAATTATTAAGAGGTTCAACTCAGCTTAAAGCCATATTGTAACATTTGCTGAAGAGGATGCCCTCAATATTTTTCAGAAAGTTTTTTTTCGCCACACATTTATATGGGGCTTATGTTATCATCCAGATGGATACCTTATTGTTTGTTTGTCTGGTAGTTTGGCTGTCTGTCTGGGCTGAAGCAAAACCATATTAATCCACTGTGCAGCTTTAACGCAATAACTGATCAATTTCAATCTTGGTATGGTGATAGGATATGGTGGCCTCATGTGCTGTATAGTTTTGTGGCATGCTATTTGCATATTTGTACACATCCATAACAAAAGGATGAACGTGTCATTGCTACATGTGTCTCTTTTTAGATAATAGCTATAAATAAATACCAGACTCATATCTTTCATGGAGGTCACTTCAAATCATCCCCAAGTTACATTGTTTAGGAATACAGAGAACATTCCTAAACCATGTGTCGTGGGGATGATTTGAAGTGACCACCACTTGAGACGGGTCTGGTATTTTTCCTAGCTATTATGTAAAAAGAGACACATGTGGCAGCCGACAAGTCCGTCCTTTTGATAAAGATGTACACATTTATGAAAATCAATGAGCTTATTTGCATATTTTGCCTAAATTTTCAATAATCCACTCTGCAGCTTAAAAACGCAATAAGCGATTAAAATATATTAGGGTTAAGGTCAGAGTTAGGATTGGAATCAGGGTTATGTTTAGGAAGAGAGTGCAGGTTAAGTTTCAGGTTAAGAATGGGCCAAACGATTAAAGGTTAGGGTGAAGTTTAGTATTAGGGTGAGGATTAGAGTTTTCCTCACCCTAATACTAAACTTTAAAATAACTAACTCTTATTGAGTTTTTGGACTAATGACCCTTCGGCTTATTGACTTGTAACCATATGGTAAAATTTGCTTACATACGTGAGAAAGTTGATTAATCCTAATGCCTGAATGACTTTTTGGCAAGAGAAAGAAGGAAGGAATAAAGAGAGAAAACAAACAAAGAAGATGTTTGCTCTAGGTGGGATTCAAACCCAAGACCCCCACATACCAAGCACTAGGTCAGCGATATGTTAGCCATGCACACGTCTTTTGCTGGCTGGGCCAACGAAAGCATGTCTATATATCACTTAGGATGATTGTGTCATCATATCACATGAGATGCACGCATACACAGTGCATATCATGTAGTATTTTGTAGTAAGCCTATATGGAGTTTCGGTAGTGGTTAACTAACCCTAACACCCGAAGGGCTTTTTTGGCGACTGGAAGGGAAAGAAGAAAGTAATGAAGAGAGAAAACAAACAAAGAGTTGTTTGGTCTGAGTGGGATTCAAACCCAAGACCCCCACATGCCAAGCACTAGGTCAGCGACACTTAGCCACACATCTTTTGCTGGCTGGACCAACGAAAGCATGCCTATATCACTTGGGGTGATTGCATCATCACATCATGTGAGATACACACATGCACAGGGCATTTCATGTAGTATTTTGAAGTACTCGGGCATATTAGGGTTAACTACATTTTATGTGAAATGATAATAGATAGTGTAATTTTTAAGATATACCATCAAAGAAGTCTTTTCATATCACTGGACCTATCATTTTATTTTGCTAGAGAATTCTAATTTGAATACATGATATCAAAATCTATTAAATTTTGGACAATTTTCAAAATAAGGCATACAATATGGGACACACGTCGTCGGTGGTAAGTCCCTGGTTCGTTTTAAAGTAAAATATTGGGAAATTGATAAGAAATTGCATAAAGAAATTTGTTGTTCCTGTAAAAAATGGAAAAACATGTTTAAAGGATGCAAAAATAATCTTTGTCAGGACAATTGTTTTTAAGAACAAAACAGTTTTCAATAAAACATTTACAACCTTGTGTTATATGCTAATTGACCATATAATAATTATATTCATATAATATTGTGATCAACTGCTTTACTTGTTAAATGTTAATTGAACACATACTTATTATATACATATCTTATGATCAACTGCTTTACTTGTTAAATATTGATTGAACACATAATTATATACATATCTTATGATCAACTGCTTTACTTGTTAAATATTGATTGAACACATAATTATATACATATCTTATGATCAACTGCTTTACTTGTTAAATATTGATTGAACACATAATTATATACATATCTTATGATCAACTGCTTTACTTGTCTTACATGTTCACAGCTATGAGGTCAAAGGTCATAAAAGGATCATTTCTGGTCTGAGACCAAATACTTTCCAAATGTGGCTTCTCTCACAAATGAAACATAGTACAATGATGCCATGAGTAGACAATCATGACATTAGCCAGTGTCTATGGGGTGTTCATGTTCATATGGGTCAAAGATCATATATCCGGCTGTGTTTGTGATCTACGATTTACTTCAAGCTTCGTTCTTCTCAATATTTTGTTTACTGTTTTATCCTGAAACGTGAAAGAAAAGAGTCACCGCGAGTTGCACAGGGTACGTTTGTAAAAATTACGTACCTTAATCATGGTAGCTGCATACAAAAATGGATTAATGCAGGAGTTGAGGTACAGCAAATACGCTAGTATGTCCCGAAGGTACACATTAATACACTGAGGACAAAAGGTGCTAACCAAAGCATACAATATGAATGGCAGTGTACATAGGTTGACAACCAATACGATAGCACCAAGTAGCATGGCTGCCTTCTTGTAGCGCTTGTTAGGGTCAGCTTCAACCCTAGGCACAACTGCTCCATGAGCCATTGGTAAAGAGGAGCTACCACTTGCAGCAGACCTTCTTGAACTTGAAGTCACATTTTGAGATGACATACTTGTGCTGATGCTAGGATGAACCATTGGTTGGTGCAATTTCCGTTTCAGCCGAACAAAAAATGCAATACTGAATGATTCAATTGCTAGGAGTGGACCAAATATACTTAGCATAGACACCACAAGTGCATAAACTATGTTATGCTTTGGTGGTGGGCGGCAAGTTCGGCTGAAGTCAAAGTAATCATGTAAACCAGGTGGTGTCGACAGCAAATCCCACAGTAGAACTTCATTGGTCCCCAGTAGAATCCCATAGAGCCAAATCCCACCGATGATACACATTATGCGCTTTCTGGATTGGATCCTCATATACTTAGGATACTCTCGTGAGATAAGCAGATATCGATCCATGCTTATTGCTACAGTTGTTACCATTCCAACACTAACAAACACATTAGTCAGACATGCTAACAGCTGACATCCATATTTGCCATATGGCCAAAATTTCATGGCAAGAAGAGGGAACTGGTAAATTTGAATCAGGCCAATCCCAAGGTCAACACATGAGAGGTTCAAAATTAATAAATCTCCAGGCTTCTGTCGCAGAACCCTTACTTTAAGGAAAGCTACAATTGTCGCTATGTTGCTAATAATAGTTAAGATGGTTATAACGCTGACAGCAACTACATACAGAATGTGTAGGCTACTAGGCAGATCCATTTTGATACCTGAATAATCAAGGTATTCTCAAAATTGCAAATCTGCTAACCCTTATCCACAAGCAGCTATTCTCCAAGTGGTTTGTTTCATCATGTCATGTTTGTATGTCTGTTTTGTTTTGGTTTTTGAGTGCTTAATTTAATTGTCAGGTGGTGCAACGTCTTCTTATGCTTTTGCTTTTTGTTGCACCTCCCCCATCTTGTTTTTATTAAATCTTATTGGTGTTATTTTATGTGTGATTTTGATGGAAATAAATTGAATATGAATATTGACTTTCTCCACATTAATTAAGACAGGCTGCACTTTTCATGAACACACAAGGGATCTATCATATATTATTATGTATAAAGGTTTTGTTCCTGAATCATAAATTTAAAGAGTAAAATAGTATGAATGTAAGAAAGAGAACCCATGCAATTTAATAAAATTAATTTAATTAATTTAATACATTCAACTTAATCAACAGAGAGGAGAGAAAAAACGTGGGAGAAAATAGAAAACTGATAAACAAAGGTTGAAAGAAAAAGGGATGAGAGAGGGAGAGAGAGAGAGAGGGAGAGCGTGGCGGCCATGATTTGGTAAAACGATCTAACTTGAAATTTGGATATTTTGAGATAAATCCATATCATGGGTATTGCGAGGACGCTCTTTCCATTGGTGACATCCTAAAATCACCACCATGCCACCAAATAATGAGATTTTTATATTTTCAAAGACATAAGATCTGTTTAATAATTTATTTTATTCAAAAAGAAAAATGTCAAGTGTTCAAACTTTAAAGCTCTTTTTCTCGAAACAGCGATTTTAATTTCAAGTTAGATCATTTTACCAAATCAAGGCCGGCTGGGAGAGAGAGCCAGAGAGAGCAAAACGAAAGAATAGTTTCATGACATATAATTTAAACCCAACTATAGTATAAGGTACAAAGATAGAGAAACAAGAGCGTGGTGACATTGGCCAGAGATCAGTGGCGGCGCCAGGAATTTTTTATCAGGGGTGCAAAGTGAATTTCAGGGGGGCAAAATTGGCAAAATTGCCGTAAAAGTGGAAATGTACGTGATTTGGGGGTATTGCATCAAAAGTGGGGGACACAAACTGGGGAGAGGGCAAGAAAAATATTTGGGGGGGATACCCCTGACACCCCCGTAGCATCGCCACTTCCAGAAATTGGAAATTGGACATTCAAAAAGTTTGACCAAAAAAATCCAAGTTAGTGAATTTCGTGTGTTTACATCTGAATTCTAACACCATTTTGATTTTGACCTCATGTGTTCATTTCAAATCTGTAGAGATTACATTCACAAGGTAGTAAAACACGATTTTTAACACTAAAGTAGTGCTAATATTCCTTATTTTATGCAAAGTTGGCTCTATAGGCATCATAAACTCCATGAATTTTACCCAAACTGTGCACAATATCAACCCTGATTTTGATCATTTCATCTCAAAAAGACCCATAAATTGGTAATTCCTCGCATTTTATTCAGGCGATTTTCAACCAGACATCCAAGAAAGACCTTAGCCTAACTGTATGTTCATATCTCCCAAAGACCCACCGCCTGAAAATGTCGGGGAGCATATACACCAAAATTATGATACCCCCTAGATCAGTAAGAGCATGTATGGTTATACTCCTGCATGATGCTATGGGGATATTTTGGGGTTGTTGTTTTTAGAGTGATGGGGTGGAAATACGTTACTTGCTAACTTTTACAGAAACTTGCCCAACCCAGCTATATTAAACTTATAAGCATTTTTGTTTTAATGAATGAATGAATGAATGAATGAATTAATTAATGAATTAATGAATTAATGAATTTCAAAAATAGAAACAGTCTATTATGTTGGCTGATCGTTGATGTTATTATTTTATATCTTTCAATGAAAAATGTCTAGGGAAGGAATTAGCGACAACCTCAAAAGCAATTTCTTGCGAGTTTGTTGCTTATTCCTTCCCTAGACATTTTTCATTGAAAGATATTTCTTTAAAATTATTCACGAAGACTGCCCTTCAGGTATTCTTTATCACCAACGTCTAGTTATAAACGTTATTATTTTCAAACACTGCACATTAATTGCTAGTGCACCTAAATATTTACCCTCAGCATGATCATAGTGTGATCGGTCAAAGATAGATTTTGCTCATATTTTTTTTGATGAAGGTACTTAGTACTTGGGCACTTACACCTTGAATGACATTGAAAAAATAAATGTTCACTTCTTGCTGTTGTAACAGGCAAAAAAACAAATTTCCTTGTTTTGGTCTGTTTTTAGCAATTTTAATGTTGAAAATTTGCTCATTTCAATCAGCTTCCATTCTAACAATATTTAAATGATATACAAATTTTGTTTTTAGGAAAATACACTTTGAACTATGGCTTTCTAATGCATGCAAAACATTTATTCCCCCGGATTTATCCCTGGTGGCTATAAAGGGGTGTAAATACATTCGGCAACACTGTAGATTTGAATTTCTCACAAAATGACAAAATATGACACATTTCACTCACAAAGAAAGGGGAATTCAGTGTCAGGGGTGTGAGAGAGTTGCCCTTCTTTGTGGGCATGCAGGCACATTGGCCCACAATAATCCGGTGTTAAAACTTTGGGCAGTTATACTTTGGAAAGTCATCATGGTAATTAAAAGTATCTAAACATGAGGTACCTCTCTAGCTATTGCTATACCCTAAACATTTTAAACTTTTAATACGATATTATTTTCAGTTACTCTAAATCTATTTTAATGAATAAATGTGAATCCAACTTTAAAATGTAATTTTAACTCTGAACTCTTTTGTCATTGTTTTGGAAACTTGATGAACTTTTGGATCAAATTGTCAAATTTTATTGCTCTAAGGTCAACAGATTTAGAAAAAAAAACTTTTGAAATCATGCGTCCAATACAGAAAATATACAGTTTTTGTGATTTTGAAAATGTCATTTGCATCATTTGAATGGTATATTTGCATTTTTATTTCTCTAAACGTAATAAAAGTAAATTTATATGTCTTTTACTTCTAATTTGTATATTAAATTATATCCTCCCTCAAAAAACTTTGACATCTGAGTCCGTATAAGGACATGTGCTAAAATTCAAACATCATATTAAATTATTCAAAACTCTCTGAATGCCGGATTTGCTTACTTTTATATTACCAACTTTAACAATATGTATTAAGAAAAGTTAATAATATTTTCACTTTAAAAAGCTTTAAAATCATTAAGTGACTTTTATTTATTTATTTATACTTATTCCATTTACATATTTGCATATTTTGCATGCATTAGAAAGCATAGATCAAAGTGTATTTCTCCAAAACCAAAGTTTTCATTCAGACCTCAAAATCTAATGTATGGTAGTAGTAGCATACCTGATGATTACTTGTGCTATTGGGCAGTGGCAGAGGCTCTATACTAGAGCTATATACAGATATGAACTTATAATAACAATAATATACAAATAAACTGATTTTTATTGTCTTGTGTTAATTGAACAAATAATAAGTGCGGTTTTTAATAGCTTGTCTATTCAAAAGCGTTTTTGTCACCATGTGGTCTCCCTGTTGGTTTTGTTTTGGCTGGGTTTTCTCTCGATGTTCGGGGGGAGTAAGGCAGGTTGTATTAATTGCCCCAGCTCAAGCCATATCAGTAACGTCACCCTTGTGAGGTAGTAACTGCGCGGCGGGCTATTCCCTTCTTGATTGGCTGCCTTACGACCTTGCCAGGCTCGGTCCAATCAGATCTCTTGTTAGTGAGCGTCTGGTACTTCGCGGTTTTTTCCCTTTCCATCTCATTCACTTTTTCGGCTGGAGCGGTCAGGTTCGTTTGAAAATCCCGCCCAACCCACCCAGTTTTGTAGCTGGGGGAGGGTTTGGTGGGTCGTGCCCCAGACCTGTGGTGTTTGGGGATAGCTGGCCAGGTCTGTGCGCAGTCCCGCTCCGGATGTGGGGTGGGCTGGCAAGATATCTTGCAGCCGTGTGCTCAGCCGGGTATGGCATGTTTTTCAGGGGGATCAGGGTCTGGACCGTGTCTTTTTGGTAGTTTCAATGGTCGTGTCCGGAAAATATTTGGAGGTGTGTTGCCCCAAGTGGGATCCACCATCAAAATCATCAAATAATATGTCCAGAATCTGTTCCCACCTTTTTGTTCCCTATCAATGGGTAATCTCTGTAGATAGTCCTACTTGTTCGTGCATCAGTGTGGTGCTCTGACCGTTTCAGCTAATTCCGCAAAAAATAAATGTTAATTGGGTGGTATCATAAATTGGCTGTGTGATGAGTTTTTTTTCTCTCTGTGCATGTAGCCTAAGACCCTCTGAGGACAATTATATACATATTTATGATCAACTGCTTTACTTGTCTATGAAAATTGAACACATAATAATTATATACATATGTTATGAATAACTGCTTTACCAAGTTGTCTTATGTTAATTGTACACATAATAATTATATACATTATATTATGATCAACTGCTTTACATGTCTTACATTAATTGAACACTAGCTTTCATATACATATAATTATATACATATATTATGAATATAATTTACTTTACTTGTCTTACGTGAATTGAACACATATAATTATATAAATATATTATGATCAACTGCTTTAACAATTATATATACATATCTTATGATCAACTGCTTTACTTGTCTTCCGTGATCACAGCTATGAGATCAATTCATAAAGGATCATTTCTGGTCTGAGACTTCAGGATTCGTTCTCAATATTTCGTTAGTACTGTTATCCTGAAACATGTGAAAGAAAAAAGTCACTGCGAGTTGCACAGGGTACGTTTGTAAAAGTTACGTACCTTGGTCATGGTAGCTGCATACAAAAATGGATTAATGCAGGAGTTGAGGTACATCAAATAATTCAGTTGGTCACGAAGGTACGTATTATTACACTGAGGACAAAAGAGGGTGATGATAACATACAATACAACTGGCAGGATGCAGATGTTGACAACCAATACGATAGCACCAAGTAGAATGGCTGCCTTCTTGTAGCGCTTGTTGGGATCAGCCTCAGGCATAGGAATAGCCACTCCATGAGACATTGGGAAAGAAGAGCTACCACTTGGTCCTGCAGCAGACCTACTTGAACTTGCATTCACATTTTGAGATGACATTGCCGTTGCGTCGCTGCTTGGATGAACCATTGGTTGGCATAATTTTTTTATCAACCGAACAAAAAATGCAATACTGAATGATTCAATCACAAAGAGCGGACCAAATATACCTAACATAGACATCACAAGTGCATAAACTATGTTATGCTTTGGCGGTGAGCGGCAATCTTGGCTGAAGTCAAAGTAATCATTTAAACCAGGTGGTGTCAGCATATCCCAAAAGACAACTTCGACGGTTCCCAGTAGAATACCATAGATCCAAATCCCAAAGATGATACACATTATGCGCTTTCTGGATTGGATCCTCATATACTTAGGATATTCTCGTGACATAAGCAGATATCGATCCATGCTTATTGCTACAATTGTTACCATTCCAACACTGACAAACAGATTAGCCAGACATTCTAATAGCTGACATCCATATTTGCCATATGGCCAAAATTTCATGGCAATAATAGGGAACTGGTAAATTTGAATCAGGCCTATCCCAAGGTCGGCCAGTGAGAGGTTCAAAATCAATAAATCGCTAGGCTTCTGTCGCAGGAGAAGACTTACTTTAAGGAAAGCTACAATTGTAGCTATATTGCAAATAATGGTCAATATGGTCATAATGCTGACAGCAACTACATACAGAATGTGTAGGCTAGTATTAGTACTAGGCAGAACCATTTTTAATATTAAATCAGCTAACCCTTATCCACAAGCAGCTATTTTCAAAATTGTTTGTTATGAATGATGCACAAAGAGCGAAGCAGTGACTTGATCTACAGCGAAGCAGTGACTTGATCTACAAGACTGATGTGCTCCAAAAAGCTTTAGCTACTTCTTCTCTTTGTTGAGGTTGACTTTCTCTACATTTATTAAGACAGGATGTATTTTTAAACACACGAGGGGTTTATCATAATTATATTATTATGTATTAGGTTTTGTTCTTGAACCATGCATTTAAAGAGTAAACAAGTGTAAATGTAAGAGAGTCTATGCAATTGAATAAAATAGTACACTGACATTAATCAACAGAGAGGAGAGAAAAAAAGTGAGAGAAAAGAGAAGGCTGATAAATAATGGTTGAAAGAAATAGAGGGGAGTGAGAGCAAAATTAAAGAACAGTTTCACGCCATATAATTTAAACCCAACTAGTATCATAACTAATGCCCAAAGATTGAGAAAGAGCATGATGAAGTTGGCTAGCCTCGGTTCGAGGCGTTAGGGCACTAGGATAGTATTTTTTTCCCCTTTTTGCTTCTTGATATATTTATTTTATTTTATTTTTCTCTCATTTGTCTTTTTTTGCTTCAATTTATTTTTTATTCTGATCTCTGTAGGCCTAAGTGTTGTCCTGTCCACCTACCTCTGATCTCCAGTGGTCCTGCTTGCCATGATTTAAACAGGCAGGGATGTGACTATGTATAATAGAGAAAATTGCTGATCCCAATTTTCATCACTTAAACTGCTCTCAACTACAAGAAGTTCTCAATCTATAATTGGCTCCATTAGTGATCTTTCTGGGGCAACAAGAAAGAATTAGAAGGAGCCTATAATACACTGAGAACTTTACAGTGTTGCGAGTAAGACAGAAAACTGATTGGAATCAGCAATTTTCTCTGGTTATTTTCTCAGAACCATGACAACAAAGAGAGGTAGTAATCTGATATTCTTAGTCAGTGGGAGTGGTCTAGTTCGTATATAGACACATTTCTGATTGGACAATCGCATGATTTCGGGTGCCGTCTATCAGGCCGTAGATGACCCCACGCCATCATGCATCTTGATAATGCGTAACACGCGTGTAGAGGTCGCGTATGTATCGCGCTGGATGCGTAGACTAGTGCAGAATACGCGAACGCTTAGCAATACGCCGCAACAGAATACGTGAAGTTGTAAACAAGTTTCGTTCATTTTATAATGAGGGAGTTTTATGACGGTAACTTAGTTTTTGCTTAAAAATGTGTTTACAATTAATATTAAAATAATATTTAACTGACTAAGAATGAGAATAAGCGATAGGAATTTTTATTTTGCCTATCACTCTACCTATGATGAGCGACAGGCAGGTCCAATATTTTTATCGTAGTGGATACGCTGCGCCGGCATCCACTACTCAAAATATTGGACCTGCCTGTCGCCTATCACACGGTAGAGGATAGGCAAAATAAAAATTCTATCGCTTATTCTCTAATTATCATGTACAGATCAGAGGTGGGTGGACAGGATATGAAGACACAAGAATAAAAAATAAACTGAGAAGCAAAAAAAAAAAAGGAAAAAAACCCTCCATCCTAGATCCCAGAAGCCTCGAACCGAGGCTAGAAGTTGGCCAGATGTTGGAAATCGAACATTCGTTACTAGGCTGAATTTCACTCTAAGAAACTTTTTTTGTATCGATCACATGTTCTGGAGTAATTTGACACCATTTTTGGACATTCAAAAATGTTTGACCCAAAAATCAAAATTGGAAAATTATTGATACATTTGGCTAAATTTTTGTGTATTTACATCCGAATTCTAACCCCATTTTGATCTCATGTGTTCATTTCAAATCGGTAGAGATTACATTCACAAGGTAGTAAAACACAATTTTGAACACAAAAATAGTGCTAATATTATACCGATTTTATGCATTATTATGTTTTGATGGATCCAAGTTGTGATAATATTGGATCCAAAACATAATAATGATAAAATTGGATGCTTTACGCCCAGTATTTATTGGTCTCGCTATGAGTTGTAAAATACGTCTTGTCCAATATTTTAAAACTCATAGCTCGACCAATAAATATGGGCTCAACCGATCCAATTTTATATCACAGTTGGCTCTATAGGCATCATAAACTTTTGTCGGAAGCTGCTTTACATTGGGATTTGGTGTTATTCACCCTTAAGAGCTCTTAAGCGGCCCTTGGACGGGCCCTTGGACCCCACGCCCTAGATTAGTATAAGCATGTATATTTTTACCCCTGCATGATGCTATGGGGAATTTTCAGGGTTGATGTTTTTAAAGTGATGTGGTTGAAATAATTAAGTTAGTTGCTACCTTTTACGGAAACTGGACGAAAGCAGCGGAATAATAAATTTAAAAGCATGTTTATTTCCAAAATAGGTACAGTCTATTATGTTGGTTTCCTGTTGATGTTTTTATCTATCAATGAAAAGTGTCTAGGGAAGGAACTAGCAAAAACCTCAAAAGCAATTTCGACGTCATTGCTAATTCCTTCCCTAGACATTTTTTATTATAACATTTTTTTTTAAAAGTATTCAAGAAGACTGCCTTTCAGGTATTCTTTATCACCTACACTGTGCCAGCCTCTTTATCAACTCTGTCAAATCATGACAATGATTCCTATGCAACTTACACCCCATTGCATAGTAAACATGGTAAAAGAAGACCTGGATGGCAAAGAACATCCTACTTGTCTTATGTGCAAAAACTGTTGGGGTCTTTGACAACTTTTTACTGCCATATGCCATTACCGCTTTGGCTTCAAATTGTAGTACATGGAGAAACTTTGTAGTCGCCTGCTTTGCAGCTGAACGAAATAAATTAATATCACCAACTTCTATAAATAATTTGAGTTTGAAACTGTAAGAAGTCATTTGTTTCTGAATGATTTAGAAGGGAAAGTGTAAGAGGTAATATTTACAAAATGAAAATGACCTAAGATGTTGGTCTACTCCGCACATGGGAGGGAGGACACCATGGGTACACCCCTTCCCACACCTACCCCCTTCTTTCTCACAATTCAAAATGTTTGCATGCCATAAGACAGAGAATGGTATACAACATTGGTACCTGTTTGTGCTCCCCCCAACAAAAAAAAAAAAAAAAAACTTATACATGTTTCATTATTTCTTTGCGCTCTAATATGTATAAATGTAAAGTGGAGGAAACCCTTTCAGCCTCCCATATAGGTCACAGTTCACCTTGTCTTTGTCTTCTTTGTCTCTGTCCCAGTAGTTTTCTGGACGGACGAACAGACAGAAAAGTGAGGTAAGCAATGTATTCCAACTACCGGATCAAGAATGATTCCCTAACCCTAACCTTAACCCTAACCATTCCCTAAGCCTAACCCTAAATCTAACCCTAACCCTAAATTCCTGATCCAGTGGTTGGAAGACATCGCTAACCCAAAAGTGGTTACTCACATCCTAAACATAGTTCAGGTGAGCCTAGTACAAAAATTGGGTCTGCTTTATTAAATCATTTTCCTTGATCTTGTCCCATTTTCCATCAGATGCCAATGTTTAGTGCCTGGGGTGAGCAAGCGATTGATGACCTCATAGAAGGCTTAAAGAAAGACGGTGATCCTGTGCTGTTAGTACCAACCAAGTCTTTCCTGATCAATGAAGGAGATCCTGCGGATGAAATAGTTATCATAGCTAGGGAAGGTAAGACATTGATAAGGGAGATAAGGAGTCTAGATTGGATATCATGAGAAGAATGGGCTATTCCAGTCAGTGGCGGCACCAGGGTGGTGGGCATGGGGAAAAATGCCCCCCCAGACAGAACTCTTGCCCCCCCCCATTTCCCCCAGTAAAACCCAAAATTACTATAACATTTCCAATTTTGTGGCAATTTTGAGCAAATTTTGTTGAGAACTTTTCTGACCTACTGATTATAAACTTTTTAGAGCCAATGGTCAATAGACCCTTTTTTTAGGGTCCCAGCTACGGCTGGGGCACTTTATTGGCATGACTTTGTGAAAAGCTTCTAATTTCACTCTTGCTAGATTTACTTTGCAATTGTTTTGCTTAAAGTATGCCCAGCTTCGAAATAAAACCACAATTTGCTTGGATTTGTTTTTATTATTGTTTACAAAATAATCTTTGTTTGAAATACAAAATTAATGGACTGATAAAAACACCAAATAAACCTAACCTTTGACCCAGTTTACCGCCTCTTAGAACCTGATAGAGAGATGGCGCTATTACGATCGCAAAGTAGACCTATGATCCAGGTGAAGAGCGACGCATGTTATTTAAAACAGTTACCTTTACCAAAATCATTAAAATCCCACATAGGCTTGTCACCTTTGTTTGAAATACAAAATTACTGGGTTAATAAAAACACCCAATACACCGTGACTTTTGTGTCGCTTTTTAAGCATGTTAAACAAGTTCAAATGCTCTTAAAACCTGATATCCGTGGCGACTTTCCGTTAAATCAATAACCAGGAATGCAATGATATTGTCAGGTATTACAACCGACAGTTATAATTATCATACTATGTCCACTTGGAAAACAATCCTTAACAAACCTATATTTTAAATAAAATAATTCTGCTCCAACAACCCCCACAACATGATTTCCTAACAATAGTACCTGAAATGGTAAGATCTTTATTCCTTTTATTTGAAACCAACCCTCTTTAGTCCCATGCAGTACGAAGTTTACACCTTTTCTCACTGCAATAAAAATTCTTTACTTTTCCTAATCTTTCTTTGCTTACTATGCTAATGTTACATGATTGATTTAAAGGGCATTTAAGTGATCCACAGCCTCATCCCCCACTTTTCTCAAAAAAAGTTGAGATTTTTATATCACTGGAATACTCTGGCTACATAATGTTTATGTACAAAATATTTCTTGCAGATTAATTCATTTAGCAAAGATATCGCGAAATTTGAATTTCGTTCTGGTGCACCAGAACGAAATTACAACATATTGTCTATGGAGCAGTGTAATGCACATAATCATGCATAACTTCATAAACGCAAAAATCGGAATCAACTGAAATTTTGGGAATATGCTTTTTCGTGGATATGTACTGAAAAATGTCATAAAAAGAGGATGCTAGGATCACGAAATACTCCTTTAAAGAAAAAAACTGTATCCAAACGGTTACATTTCAGCCCCGGGGTGGAACTTCAATATGAAATGGATATAGGTGTTAGGGCATCCAGTGATAGCAAAATAAAAAAATATAAGGTCATTGCAAGCCTGAGAGCGTGATTTTTGACATTCTGTGAGAGCAAAATTAAGCGCCCCCCAATTTCAGCACATCACGTCAAAGCTCCCATTGGGTGCCCTATTCCTTTTTTAAAGGAATTTTTATTTAGGCCTAATTATGGTACCATCTTCAGAAGGAAATCAAAATGCAATTTTAGCTATCTACTGATAACAGTATCTAAAATGTTTTGTGATTCATATGATTTAGTAACATGTTTACCCGATAAGTCAATAACCATGATAACAGTCAATTATAATTATACTCCATTCAAAATTATCAATATGATCAAAACAAGAAATTCCAAACAGTCTTTATGAAATATTTAAATATTCATTAGGATTAATTCATAACCTCATTAATAAACGCGATGCGTGCGATCCAATCATATCTTATTATTTGCGAAACGCGAACGCAAATCGAGGTCATTAATATCTCACAATTGACCGCAAAATGCGTAATTGTTCCAATGTCGCACACAATTGACTTCTGCGTGCGCCCGTGACAGTCGTCCAACAAACTCATGTGCGCTGGCTGCCGTATTTGGATTGCGCGCTACCATGCACATTCTGATACGCACTTTTGTTATTGGTCGCCTTGTTTTAGCCTGATCGATTTTGGGAAAGGGAAGATGTAAAAATAGTTTATTTTTATAAACATTTGAGGAACATTTTGTGTTATTTTGTAAAGTTAAGAGATCAAAGTGACGAAGTTATGAATGAGGTTAATAACTTTGCATCGGTAATATATCGGGCATTATGAAAAATCTAAACATTTTGCTTTGGACCTCGGAATATCCTCGGTTCCAAAGGCAAAATGTTTAGCTTTTTCACAATGCCCTCCAAATAACCGATGCGCAGTTATTAACCTCTAAATATTCATTAGGTTTAAATATTCATCAGGTTGTTAATAATTCACCATGCATTGTGATATTCATTTCTTATAGAGTGGAAGTATTGAAGGAAAAGGGATTGATTGCTGAATTGGATGCAGCTAGATGGCCAATTTGTTTGGGAGAAGAAGGTATGTAAGGCTACAGGGTACATACTTTGCAAGTTATGGTGATAGCAGGGTGGTAAAGCAAGTTCAATGGCTCTCTCCATCCAGCAGTGGCATAACTAGACATTTTCATTTGGGGGGCAAGCGGGGGAAAACATAATAAACTAGATTTCGCGGTTCTCGGATCAGGCAGTTCTTGTAATAGGCCTATCTCTAATTGCCCAACACCCATTACCAATATACCTGCCCTGACCTTTTTAACTGCTATGACGTAGGCCTAGGCCTACGTCTTCCAAGGAGGATCCCGAAAATACCCCGAAATTAGTAAAGGCAATAACGCCCAATATAACGGGTTAGAATTGCCTTACCATAACTGATTTTGGAGGACCACGGAAATAGACATGTTCTACTGAAATAGGCCTATGCACGCGTTCCGTATTGAAATATGTGTTTAAAATAGGCCTATTGGTCCGATGAGATGCACCTGGTAGTCACACTGTTAGGCCTAATGCTTTCAGTTGCACACACTGCTGCCCGTTGCTACTCAGCGAAAGTGATCCACGTGCACGCCGATAGCGCCGACTCAGCGCAAGTGCTCCGCTCGGCGCTTAATAGCGCGGACTCAGAAAAAGCGCTATCTTGCGACGCGATAGCGTCGCGGACAGAGGTATGGACGGACGTCGGACACGCCGTAATTAGTATTAAGATGAGGAGGCAGGCATCGTTTATGCTATTTCTACTGAAACAGGGAAGGGGGATCTGAGGAGTCTTGGGATCTGCTTGGAATGTGTCCCAGGAACAGTGGCATAGATTTCTTTTTGACATATGGGGGATGGGGTTGGAAAAATTGTCTTGAAGTATAATGAATCCAGCACCTATTGGCAACAAAAGAAGCTTATGGTACATATGTGCGCGAAGTGTGCGTAAAATTTTGGCATATAGAAGCTAAACTGGTAACTGGGTTTTTTAAGTTAAAATGACCAAATATGAGGTTAATTAATAACTCTCAGAAGTAGGTCTACTTTACCGTTTTCATTGGGGAGCTGGGGGGCAAGCAGAGGTCAAGGGTTCGATTATATCACCCCCTCCCCCAGTTACGCCACTGCCATCCAGGTGTATAGATCTTTTTGGAATCATACCTAGTGGCCAATAAACGATTATATTAAACAATTGCATTCATCATGTCATATTGACTTTCAAATAATGTTTGAATGATGTCCCGAGTAGACAAAACAGAGTAGAAATAACCACTGCATTATTTATTTTAGTATAACATTGATGGCTTTAAATGTGTTATTCACACACATTGTTTCTTCAGACTACAATATCGATTGACTGACGTCACAAGAAAAAGGTCTATACCCTTTGTTTCACCTCAAGTTTAGTAGTGACAACAATACTTTAAGGGATGGGGTATGAATGTTTGGACAATATTTATTGTGGGACATTAGAGCACATCAGACATAATTGCATTCTGAATATGAAGAATGTCCTTCTGATATCAAATAATTTTGATTTTTTTGAAATTTGCAATGTAATACACATTTTATGGCAAATGATTAAAATTTGATATTTTTGATATTTAACAGTACTCGAAGTAAGGCAATAGGAACAAATTAGTTCAATCTTTCGATCGACCATCGATGCTTGATCGATCCTTATCATTTATGAAATCAATTAATTTACTATTGTTAATTGTGATAAAATAGTCATTTGTGCCTGAAGGGATATTGGCCAATTTAAATATGGTGTTAATTCTGATTAAAATTAGTTGATAGTTCATTAATAACTAGCATCGAAGCAGCATCGGCGGTCGATCCAAAGATCGAACATATTTGTTTCTGGTGCCTAAACTTTATAAATCTGATGATTTATACTTAAAGTGTATGTAGGTGGAATGAAAAGCCGACGATCAAATGAAAATTTTGACCTTTCGTATGATATGGATTTTTTTCCCAAAACACACAAAAAAATTAGGTCTTTTTGGGGAAAAAATCCATCAACATGAAAGGTCAAAATTTTCAATTGATTGTCGGCTTTTTCTCCCAGCTACATACACTTTAAGAATATATCATTAGATTTAAAAAATTTACTTCGAGAACTGTTATATATCAAAAATGTGAAAAATATCAAATTTTAATAATTTGTCATAAAATTTGTATTATATCGTGAATTTCAAAAAATGAAAATGATTTGCTATCAGAAAGACATTCTTCGTATTTAGAATGCCATTCGATATGTCTGATGTGCTCTCATGTCCCACAAAAAATACTGTCGAAACGCTCAAAACGCTCATTCTAGATCCCTTAAATGTGCAAACAAAATGCCCTTGTACATTCTGTTGTTAATTGCACTGTGCATGCTTGTCACTACCAAACTTAA
Source organism: Amphiura filiformis (assembly GCF_039555335.1). Lineage (NCBI taxonomy): Eukaryota > Metazoa > Echinodermata > Ophiuroidea > Amphilepidida > Amphiuridae > Amphiura > Amphiura filiformis. Next base: position 241,839 of record NW_027305538.1, read on the forward strand.
AGCTATATTACAACATTTGCTGAGGAGGATGCCCTCAATATTTTTCAAAATTCTGTTGTTTTACACAGTGGCGTAGCGTAGGTCATCACATGGGGGCACCGACCATGATTTAGGGGCACCGGGTCTGATGGGGGGGCACAAGCCATTTTTCGGCAATTTTCCTATGGGATTTGTTAAAATTTCAAATCGATTGGGGGGCATGTGCCCCCATGCCCCTATGACGCTACGCCACTGGTTTTACACGATCATATTGTACTTTATTAAACCAACATACCCTGTAAAAATGATGACCCCTAGGTGCTGTAGTTTTATCAAAATATGAGATTTTGAATAAAACACAGGAAGTTTGTATTATATCGTGAATTTCAAAAAATGAAAATGATTTGCTATCAGAAAGACATTCTTCGTATTTAGAATGCCATTCGATATGTCTGATGTGCTCTCATGTCCCACAAAAAATACTGTCGAAACGCTCAAAACGCTCATTCTAGATCCCTTAAATGTGCAAACAAAATGCCCTTGTACATTCTGTTGTTAATTGCACTGTGCATGCTTGTCACTACCAAACTTAAAGCTATATTACAACATTTGCTGAGGAGGATGCCCTCAATATTTTTCAAAATTCTGTTGTTTTACACAGTGGCGTAGCGTAGGTCATCACATGGGGGCACCGACCATGATTTAGGGGCACCGGGTCTGATGGGGGGGCACAAGCCATTTTTCGGCAATTTTCCTATGGGATTTGTTAAAATTTCAAATCGATTGGGGGGCATGTGCCCCCATGCCCCTATGACGCTACGCCACTGGTTTTACACGATCATATTGTACTTTATTAAACCAACATACCCTGTAAAAATGATGACCCCTAGGTGCTGTAGTTTTATCAAAATATGAGATTTTGAATAAAACACAGGAAGCGTCGTTTTATTATTATGATGGAAATATTAGTCGAACGGATACGCGATGTTCATAACACAGTACGTACATGCCGTGTGATCTACATAACAAAGGATCGTACCATAACTAGACCAAAGGAGTGATACGTATTGGCAACATCGGCGCTGGTAGTGAATTTGAATTTTCTTTGCTTTGCCTTAGTTGTTAGGCTCAAAATTAAAAGGGAATATACCTGGGGGAACATATCTGACAGTAACGTTTTATGGCAAAGAAATAATAATTTTGTATGAAAATGTTATAATATGGCTTTATGATGAAACAAACTATAGATGGTAGAGCTAATCCATTTGAAATACTTTTTCATAATTGGTCAAAGTAGACTGAGTGAGTTTTGGAAACCCACTCTTCAAATGGTCAAACAATGTTTAAGGATACACAGTATTATTAGTAATATTCTGTTTTCTTTCTACCCACAGGTTTATTCACAAGCAACAAAAGCCTGGTATCTGTAAGGTCTCGATGTCCATGTACAGCAATCATTATCAAGAATGCTCTTATTAAAGAAATAGCAGAAAAGGTACGACTAGGTACCATTTTTTCATTCATTTGTGATATACCCCTGGTCCCCGCACTCCGTGCATCCGCGGGTATTCATGTTTGTCGAAAATTTTGCGAAATAAGGGGTGTTTTCAGATGAAGAAACACGATTCGCGAAACACACAAAAAAGGGGTGTTTTTTTTCAAACCATGTGTTCGTGAAATTAAAAAAAAAGGTATTTTCATCGAGCAGCCTACACGTTTCTGCCAGAAAAGGGTATATTAGAAATATCGTTCGCATTTTAGCGAAAATAGGGTATTGTCGAAGGGCAAATAATTCATGCGAAATCGCTAAAAAAGGGTCTCTTTCCCTAAAAACTTCGCGAAATGAGATGCAAAAGGGGGTGTTTTTAAAGTTCACCGACAAGCATGAATACCCGCGGATGCACGGAGTGCTGGGACCGGGGATATACCTAATAATTACGGGCTTGTGCATACATATCGCTATTCTTTTTACGTCTTGTTTGTACATCACGTCAGCTACGCGTAGCTCTGCCAGTAATCATGATAATAATACGATTGGTGAGATTATACACGTGTAAGCACTGTCCGTCTTGACATATAATCTGTGTGCATATCGGTATTCGCCTTAGGTGTTGTTTGTTCGTCCTAGCTGTGTAAAACTATGCCAATATTCATGACAATAATACGCTCATCAAGCTAATACATGCATTGTAGGCGTTGGAATGAAATAGCAATTTTCTTCATTTGGCACATTTGTTTGACTCAAAATTAAAAGGGGACAATGTGATCAGTAGCTATCAGTGAAAACTAACTTCTCAAATAGGAGTCTATTCTTTATGCAAATCACACATTATTGCTTTAATCAGTGATGAATCCCCGGGGATGAATCCACATTTTTACAGTGGTGTATTGTGAATGCAAGTCAACAGCAGCATGCTCACACGTAATATAAATTTGATCATGCCTATAGAACTTGTGTGCGTATACTTGCTTACGAGTTCACCAGTCGAGTAATGGATGGTACATCATGTGCATGTGTATCATTGAATCAGTGACGTATAAAATGTGCATATATCGCTATCCCTCCTACGTCTTATTTAAACGTCCCAGCTGTGTAAAGCTCAATAACGATCATCAAACTAATACACACATTGACGATAATAAGTACTGAATGAAATAGCAAATTTCTTTGCTTTACCTCATTTGATAGCTCAAAATTAAAAGGGGACATAATGTGATCAGTGAAAACTAACATTTTGTTGACAACAAAATATAAGAATCTATTCTTTATTGAATTGTACATTATTGCCATTGTCTGCAGGTGTGAATTTTTGTAACACCTTTCCGATATGTTTCTCTGTTATACATGATGACGTATGTGCTTTTTTTACAATCCCAGCATAAAGATGCAGGTACAGCAGACTACACAGAGAGGATAGATAGATGGACTGTGCGGCCTGGAATGGATGAGGAAAGTCCTATCAGAGTCAAATATGGTGCTCACATAATATTACCGGTATGTATTGACACTTCCCCCCGGGGTCCGCTATAATCCGGGTGGAAATTTGTTGCCATACCTTCACGTGCCACGCAAACGCCAGAGCTAAATATGTGACAGTTACACATTATCTTTGTATAATAGTAGCAAATGCACATTCAGTTTACACTCTTCCCTTCCCCACCCCCCATTATCAATGTTGGGAGACTGTAATATAGATATGATGACGATGTTTTCCAAATCAACATTGCAATAGGGAAGCGTGAAAAGATGTTGGCCAATTAATGCTTTGGTGTGGCAACATTTTTCGCCAGGATTGTAGTACTGTAGTGTGTGCATGTTTAACTGCAATGATGACACACACACAAAACTATTTGCATTCAAACAGTGGACCTTGCTGCAAACAAGCACTGTCCTCGATTTGCGGAGGTCTGCAGTAGGCCCTAATTGCAGGCCAAATGCATTTGAGAGATACCTCAGCTATTGTGTATTAACCCTAACACCCAAAAATCTTACGATGAAAAAATCTGCGCATGCATGAATCCCAGGGTCTGCGATGACGCAATCACCCTAAGTGTTATATGCGCATGGAATTGCTGGCCGGGCAGCAATAACCCGTGTAGCTACCGGTCCGTGGTCGTGTGCTTGGCATGCGAGGGGTCAAAGGTGCGAATCCCGGGGGTGCCAAGTCAAAATTCTTCTTCTCCTTGACTTTTTCGGATCTTCTTTGACTTCCGATCCCAAAAAGCAGGGTCCAGTGTTAGGGTTAACTAAGATGTATTTTTTCAGATTAGAGCCTACCCTAAAAATTGTGACCTCAGTTGGTAGGCATATTTTGTACTGTATCATACATGGCTATACACACACAAAAATTTGCCATTTTGATTTGTCAATTTGGTTCTTGGTTTGGCGATTAAACATCACTTCAGACATCCTTCAATACATAATGAAAGTGGTTTTCTGCATGCATAGGTAGGGGTGCGTACGTGTTTGCCGACACGAGGACACAAATAAGATTAATCACTCTAAACTGCGGACTTACCTCAAACCGAGGATCATCCTCAGTCTCTAACTGCTGCAAAAGACCTCAAATGCATGCTAAATGCATTTGAGCGATATTTGCTCAAAATCGCGGACCATACGTGTAAAAAACTACAGCTCGCAGTTGATAGCTAAAATTCCATTTCGTATCATACACAAAAAAATCTGCCATTTTAGTCCACGGTTAGGCGATGAAAACACCACACACATGTCCGCGGTTAGATAGCAATATACAGTGTCCACGGTTGCCGGCAAACACATACTGTGGTGGGGGTGGGTGTGTATAGGTAATTAGGTATGTATGTGCACATGCCTGTTTCTTTCTCTAATGTGCAAGATGTATGTCACAAATTGTGGACCAATTTGACAGGTATATTCCATACTGAAATATGTACAATCAATCAAGCAATAAATCAATCAATCATGGGTGTGCCTTTGAAGTAAGACTCTGTTTAAGTCACTTAGGATAGGTTGTGATGTTTCACACAATGTTAAAATCAAAATATCAGTGGCGTACCGTGGCCGCCCCTTCCCCGGGGGGCTGAAGAAAATCCAATTTTGCCGCCCCTTCCTCAACAACCCGAAAAGGTTGCCCCAATTTTTTTTTATTGTTTGAAAAAGTGAAGACAATTTTTTCACATTTTCCGCCTTTTTTTCTTTACTAATTCTTTTTGCCACCCCTTCTTCTTCCGCCATCCCTCTTTTTGCTGCCCTTCTTCTTCCCGCCGCCTTCGCTTTGGCCGCCCCTGCTTTGACCGGGGGGCTGGTGCCCCAAAGCCCCCAAAATACGAGCATGAATATCATTCATGTATTTCTGAATGATTATAGTGTTACATCGCTTTGAAGGGGGTACTACACCCCTGGCCAATTTTGTGCCTATTTTTGCATTTTTCTCAAAAATTATAGCGCATTGGTCACAAGTAAGATTTGTATATTATAGGGGCAAAAACTACAACTACTGCACTGGAAATTTTACAACAAACAACAGTTGTGGAGTTAAGCAGTATGCAGACTCCAAGTATTAGACGTACAATATTGTATGTAACATATCTATGTTATTTAATCTATTGCCATTCTATTGCCAGTAATGCTAAAGTTCTAACGAATGTTTGATGACGTAAAATCGATAATATGTTACGTAAAATATCTAGTAGAAATATATTATCGATTTTACGTTATCAAACATTCGTTAGAACTTAAATGAGGGAAAACCAATATTTGATCAATAAATCAATAACTACTTGATTTGAGTTGCTGAATTTTCAGTGCAGTTTTTTTGCCCCTATAATTTACATATCTTACTTGTCACCAATGCGCTATATTTTTTTGAGAAAAATGCAAAAATAGGAACAAAATGGCACATGTCCTGGGCGCCACCTTAGGGCGGCACCAAATTGACCAATTCAGCATTGATTCTGCGCCCCATCCAAGCCATGAAAGTCAAAAACTTTGCACGCTTCGCACACATTTCAGCACTGCCTCATTTGTAAAGTCAATTTAAGACAGATATTCAACTTCATTGAACCAAAATTAATTAGTGGTAGGCCCTACTTGTGCAAATTGTCATGCGCTCTGCATGCGATTGCATATCAATTTGTAAGTGCTCTTTTAGCAAATTCACAGTTCATTGTATTTACAACCGTATGACAAAACAGGCGAAAATAGTAACTTTTTGGATAAGATTTGTAATTTAAAGAGAATTGGCCATTGCTCATTCTAGTGACGCTAGTATATGGACAAATATATAAGTGTGCTTTTTCATTTAATCGACATAAAATTTGAAAAATATTGTAAGGAACACTTGAGGTTTTGACTTTTAAAACCTACATTTTGGTCATAAAATGTGCTTGGATAGGAAGTTTTCAACAGATTTACCACATTCGGCTTGCTATAACATTAAATTGCGTTATCTGTTGACCTATTGACGAAAAGCGTTTTTAGGGGCAAGTGTTAGCTTTCGTTTGATAAAAAAAAAATCTGATTGGATGAAGGGAACACTTGAGGTTTTGACAAAAAACAATCAAAGAGGCTCATTTTTCAGCTAGAAGCTCCACAGCTCTTCGATGCTATGCACTCAACCAAGTAGTGTAATCAAAGACTGTAGTGGAGACAATCACAGCTTGCTTGAGAGCTCTTGGACAAAAATGTGTGCTCAGGTGTATCGAGGTGGAAACTGTGCGCATGATGGATTATAAGAGAATCGTTTTTGTATAGAAACCTTTCCATATGTTTCAAGAATTTGGGAAGGGCGCCATTATGTATCGGGGAGAGGGGTTGGGGGCATGATGTATCCTTAGCCCAGGGCACCATAACCCCTAAGCCACCGTGTCAGTCATTCATTCAATAAACTGACACTCTATTTTTATATTTTGATTATTATATCTATAGATAATAACGGTTATCTAAATGAATAAATATATGTGATATCTACCCAAGCTTCAGGCTTCATACCTAAATCAAACAGTTCTAAAATAGAATAAACTGAAAAGCAGACATCCGATTTATCATTTCAATTTTTGTACAGTTTAATTCCTTGACCTAAACATGTTTGTTCACAAATAGAAAGGATATTAACTATTATGATACATACATTTTTCTATCCTATAACATTTTAACCCCCAGAGTACTACCTGCCGATCTAACATTGCCTGTGATTGGTTAATTACATGATATCTTCACTTTAATCACCAATCAGAATGGAGCTTTGCAAATAATTCATCCCATTTTTTTGCATGGTGAATTATTCTAACAATGTTGCTGATTAGTCCAATTGATAATGAAAACTTCTTTTTGGCCAATCGGCAGGTAGTTCTCATGGGGTTAAAATTATATTTAGAATCACATCTTAGTATTTACATAATCATGATATGCTCTCAGACAACTCTGGTTAAGAAATTGTTTTCAGTACATTATTTTTCAGTGCATTATTTTGTACAATTTCTCAAACAATTTCTCAACCAATAAGTGATACGCTTTTATATTAACCTATTTTATACATGAGGAAAAAAATCCATGATTTTTGCTATTTTTATAACAAAATTGTCACTAAAGATGTTGGAAAATACAAGCAAATATAAATGCATCAACCGAAAAGAAAAATGAACGCATCTGAAAGTACTGTACGTAGTACGCAGAGTAGGTGCCCATACATACAATCAATGCATGTTTCACATTTTTGTAACGTTTGCTCTGATTGGTTCACGCTATCTAAGAGTGTATGAACGAGTAATATAACAAGTGCCAACAGATGCCTATAAGGATTCAAGTCCAGTCGCGTAATTTATTAAGTTCAAATGCATGCAACCCCAATCATCCATAATACTTTCAATTGGGTAGTACTTGACCCAAATGTTACTCTGTGGATAATTCTTTCTTTTTATGGCAATACAGAAAAGTAAATACCCCAATAAATACAGCAAGTAATAATACAAATAGGCAACAGATGCCTATAAGGATCCAAGTCCAATCGGGTAATTTAGGATCCATGCAATCCCAATCATACGTAATACTTCTAGTTGGGTAGTACATGAATTTGTCACAAATGTTACTCTCTGGATAATTCTTTCTTTTTATGGCAATACAGAAAAGTAAATACCCCAATAAATACAGCAAGTAATAATACAAGTAGGCAACAGATGCCTATAAGGATTCAAGTCCAATCGAGTAATTTAGGATCCATGCAACCCCAATCATACGTAATACTTCTAGTTGGGTATTACATGTATTTGTCACAAAGGTAACTCTCTGGATAATTCTTTCTTTTTATGGCAATACAGAAAAGTAAATACCCCAATAAATACAGCAAGTAATAATACAAGTAGGCCACAGATGCCTATAAGGATCCAAGTCCAATCGGGTAATTTAGGATCCATGCAATCCCAATCATACGTAATACTTCTAGTTGGGTTGTATGTATTTGACCCAAATGTTACTCTGTGGATAATTCTTTCTTTTTATGGTAATACAGAAAAGTAAATACCCCAATAAATACAGCAAGTAATAATACAAGTAGGTCACAGATGCCTATAAGGATCCAAGTCCAATTGGGTAATTTAGGATCCATGCAATCCCAATCATACGTAATACTTCTAGTTGGGTATTACATGAATTTGTCACAAATGTTACTCTCTGGATAATTCTTTCTTTTTATGGTAATACAGAAAAGTAAATACCCCAATAAATACAGCAAGTAATAATACAAGTAGGCAACAGATGCCTATAAGGATCCAAATCCAATCGGGTAATTTAGGATCCATGCAACCCCAATCATCTGTAATACTGTATCTGTAATACACCGGACAAATGTAACTCTCTGGATAATTCTGAAGAAAAACTATCTGATCTTCATATATCCACTCCTTCAACCCTTTATTTGAATCTGAATCATTGTAGCAATCGCAGTGTAGTTCTGCATGTGTTAAATCTAATATACGCAAAGTAGGGTGTTGCAGGACAGATTTGGATATAACTTCAAAACCTGTGTGACTCAAAATCAATGTTTCTAACTGAGGCAGATTTTGTAAATTGCTTATAATTTTTGCAGAATTAGGATGATTGTTGTGGCTGTAATTGAGAAATATCAGATTCTTCAAGAATACCCCATCTAACAAAGTTGGACTTGACATATTTTTACTAAACATGTTTTCACTTATATCAAGATATGATAATGATGTCAAGTTATTCAAGAATGTAATATGATCATCATTGAGATGGGTGATAGAATTGGAACTAATATCAAGGACTTCAAGCTTGGGTACATTGAAGATTGTTATGTTAATTGAAAATAATTAAAATGATACACATCTTTCAGATATAACTGTTCCAAATAGGGTGCCTGAAATTGCTGAAATTCAGTTTGCTCAAAATCAATATAACTCTTTGAAAGATTAAGGGTCACAAGATGGGGACATACGACTCTCTCACCGGTTACATATGAATACTGATAGGTGCCTACTTGACTGGCATCCAACACTTCAAGATTAGGGAACAACTGACATAAAGTTGTGATATTGTTCCAATGAGAGGAAGGACGTGATGCACCACTCATATATAACTTTTTCAAATTTGGGAGTATTATACATGGAAGCTTACCAACAGTAAAATCTTTTGTATCCAATGTTTCAAGGGAGGACAGGGAACATATAGTACTTTCAATATTATATATTCCAGGATTGTGAGATAGATTCAACAACTTTAAGTCAGTACTGTCTATTAAATTCAATTGGGCAGCTTCTACGTCACCAAAATAGGTCAGATGCAACTCTTGCAAATTGTACAGACCTCTGAATGTATCCACAGTGTTTTTCATATCATAATTTGCACGTACATCTAACACTTCAAGTGTTGGAAACCAAGCAAGTGGTGAATCATGAAACTGAATAGTATTATAGTATGGATATGTTGCAGATGACATATATTCAAGTTTAAGAACATGCAGTGATATATCTTGTTTGGCTAATGGTTCAAATGTCAATAAATCCATATTTACGTCACCATCTATACCATACACATACATGACATAGAAAGTCAGAGTCAAGTTCTGTAGCGAAGACTGCAAAAAGGCCAAAGCTTCCATGGCCGTATCTATATCTGGATATATATCAACATTGAGACTAGTGAGATTTCCTAGGAGCTGATAGGAAATTTCTGGTACAATGTGGTTTTGCTCAGAAGTAAATGGATAAGAGTAGTGGAGTGATTTCAGAGGAATGGCCTGTAGACAACCATCAACTAGATTGATATTACTATCAAACAATTCCAAAGATTCCAGTCTTCTTAGGGAGCACATATCCAATTTGACATTGATTACATCCCTCAGAATCAAGTGCTTTAGTGTAATCAGATCATTCAATAAAGTCTCCAAAGTATCCATGTATTCCCTACCCATCGTCAAGTTAACATCCAGATGAAGCAAAGAAGTGAGTTTGGCAAATGGTGCTCTGTCGGAAATCATCAAAGATCTGCTAAAACTTACAGAAAGGTTCAGAAGGTTTTTGAGTCCAGCAAAAGTCATAGCCGTCAGATTGGAAATGTGATTACCGGTAAGGTTTAGCGCTCGTAGCTGGCCTAATCCCATAAATGCTCCATCTTCTATGAAGGATATCTCATTATAAGACAAGTCCAAATGTGTGAGATTGCTTAAGGCATTGAAAGCCTTGTGCTCAATAACGGATAAGTTATTTGAAGATATATGCAAACAAAGAAGGTTGGTGAAGGTAATGAATGCGTCGCTAGGAACATCAATTAACTGATTGTTGGATAGATCAAGATACGTCACATTGTTAGCGTTGATGTGTGGTAATGACGGCATACAAGGTAGATTCCTGTAGGCACAGTCCAGATTGGTATAACTCCATACTTTACACACAATGTTAAGTGAATCAGTACATATGTCCTCCTTTGATGCAACACACAATGAATTCAGTGCTTGAGAAAACAAAAACAGCCCGATGAGCTTTAACACTAAAGATTTCGCAGCCATTTTGAAGCAGGATATTTTAAACCAAAGTGAGAGAGAAATGCTACATTGACTATGATGTATAGATATATACAATGAACTGCCACGCCTTGTTGAACTAAACCGACATATTGGGCTATTCCAGTTGAAATCCACACACCCCTATGAAAGACATGACCTTAATCTTTCACACAGGGAGCACAGTGCACAGGGAGTGTGAATTTCATATGGGGGGTTACCTGCATGGATGGCTCCATTTGAAATCTACACCCCCTGTGTGGGAGCTTAAGACCATATCTTCCAGGGGGTATGTGAATTTCAACAGGAATAGCCCATTCTCATGGGTTCAAAGTCAAACCAGCAGATAACATTCATTATTTTGCTGCTAACGCTGCATTAATTTTTTTACAGTATATCAGGATATTTTAGCTGTATTAATTTGGATGTAATTCTAACAGTTTTGAGCAGTTTCAGTTTCATTTATTTGCAGTTTTAAGCAGGTACACATAAAAGCCTACATGATTGCATGGGTCAAAATAATTTTGTCAGAATTTAAATTAACAATTCTGATTTGAACTGCAAAAAGCACAAGAATAAAGCCTCAACAACAATTTCCCACTATACTATACCTGATATTTCAACTTTCAACTGTTCAGAAAGATTAGACCAGCTATCAACAAAAAAACATTTTAACTAAAAATTCCACCTGTTTCATGCATTGATATGTGATCAATTTTTTAGCTGTTTGAGTACCGCCAAGCATCAATTCACAACAACTCATAACAAAAATAGGATTTTTGCAAAGACCCCACTTCTTGCCATACTTTGTAGAAATTCATGAAGAAATTGTTGTGATCATTGAAATGATATAGCGTAAAACCTCGTCTACAAGCATATATAGTGTTTTTGATGAAAGTTAAATTAATACGAAACAAGCGTAAATATATCACAATACAATTGATTGGTCTTACAATAATACTTGTTTGTATTTGCATGGATCTGTAATTTATTTGCTCCAATTCCATAATGGCACCTGGAATAATTTAGCTTTCATCAGAAGCACTCTATATGCTTGTAGACGAGGTTTTACGGTATCTTGTATTTGGGAACAAACACAACATCTACAACAATGATTTACCCTTCCTGTCTCTCCATCAATCAATGTTGGAACAGATTGGAAAACGGCTGAAGACTTTGGTATTTCTCAACATTGCACAGTCATTGGTTTAGTTGGACAAGTTAATGACATTTTAATCACCTGTTATGTTACGGACAGGTGTCAATCATTTTGTGACAGGCTGTATTCCATTACTGTATCTAACATGAACAGAATTCAGTGGGAATTTTAACACATGCATGTCAAAAGGCTGTGCTGTATGAAGTGGGGGAAAAGTAAGAGGTCAGATTACAAAGTTCAGACTATGCCATGTTAAACTAAGGGATCAGGGGTACTTTTTGTTATTGAAGCACATAAGTAGTATTTTACATCATTATCAATTGTGCCATAGTCATATTATGGTAAATACTGCAAGGAATCAGATAAGTTAAAGTACTCTGAATGCATTATTATAAAACAGTATTTTTTAATAACTTAAAATAAAGAAGAAGCTTTGTGATAATAACAGCACTTTGATAGCCATGGTAACTTCTTCTTCCTGTATATGTGCATAACTCAATTTGAGTATTGTCGCATGGGCTTAACGTGCACAGTTTTACCTATGCACAATCCTGGAACCTAGGATTGATTGCAGATATCAGAACCGGGGATGGTCCCCTTCTCTTTTCGAATAGCTCTGACACTTAACGTGCACAGGGTTTAACTCTTCCTGTTCACACACTACCTATATCGCACACACACTACCTATATCTGCATGTGCTAAGCAGTGTATGGGGGTGAGAAGAAATTCTACAATTTTATTCTGTAAACTGAACACAATTGTAGGATTTCCCACCTTATAGGAACATTTTGGGAGAGGAAGAGAATTCTCGCCTAAGGCAAGCCCAAGGCTCGAACCCTTGCTGATCGTATTCTCCTAGCCCGCAGCAATGCCTTAACCACTCAGCCATCTCACCCTCTACGATATATACTATAGATATCAATTTTGAGTATTACCTTCATGTAACATCCACAGTGCAGAGTTAAGGTCCATTCATACTATGCCCAATTGCTTTGCGGTGCGGTGCATTGCCGATTTGTACTCTCTTTTTAAAACAGCATATTTGGAAAGAAAAGGCTTTAGAAAAAAAGGAGTTTGTACTATCTTCTAAAGATGTTTAGACAGAAAAGGGCTTTGTACTATTTACTGAAGATAAGGACTTTACTAGCATTTTTAGTAAGGATTGTGTGCTACCTTCTGAAGACAGCATATTTGGAAAAAAAGAAACAAGCTTTGTACTATCTTCTGAAGAGAGCATACTCAAGAACTTTGTACTATCTTCTAAAGACAGCGCATTTGAACAATAAAGGCTTTAGGAAATAAAAAAATTTGTGCTATCTACTGAAGATAGCATATTTGAAAAGAAAAGAACTTTGAAGGAAAGGACTTTATACTATCTTCTAAAGACAGCATATTTGGAAAAAAGAAAGAAAAAAGCTTTGTACTATCTACTGAAGAGAGCATACTAAAGAACTTTGTACTATCTTCTGAAGAATTTGAAAAAAAAAAGGCTATAGGAAATAAAGAACTTTGTGCTATCTACTGAAGATAGCATATTTGGAAAGGAAAGGACTTTGTACTATCTTCTAAAGACAGCATATTTGGAGAGAAAAAAGAACAGAACTTTATACTCTCTACTGAAAATAGCATATTTGAAAAAAGGGCGTAAGGAAATATAGAGCTTTGTGCTATCTTCTGAAGACTGTGTATTTGGAGAAAAAATGCTTAAAAAGAAAAAAGTTTTATACTATCTAGCCTACTGAAGATAGGAACAAAATAGCTTTATACCGTCTACTGAAGATAGCATATTTAGAAAGAAAAGAGATCTGTTTATCTACTAAAGATAACATATTTATTAAGGAAAGGACTTTGTACTATCATTCTGTAGGAAGAAAATGACTTTGTACTATCTACTGAAGATAGCATATTTAGAAAGAAAAGAGATCTGTTTATCTACTGAAGATAGCATTTTTATTAAGGAAAGGACTTTGTACTATCATTCTGTAGGAAGAAAATGACTTTGTACTATCTACTGAAGATAGCATATTTAGAAAGAAAGAGTTCTGTTTATCTACTGAAGATAGCATATTTATTAAGGAAATGACTTTGTACTATCTTCTGAAGATAGCATATTTAGAAAGAAAAGAGATTTGTTGTATCTAATGAAGATAACATTATTATTGAACAAAGGCTTTGTACTATCTTCTGAAGACAGCATATTTGAAAAAAAAAAAGGCTTTAGGAAGAAAAGAGCTTTGTGCTATCTACTCGAAATATCATATTTGGAAAGAAAAAAACTTTGTACTGTACTATCTTCTGAAGACAGCATATTTGGAGAAAAAGGCTTAAAAAGATAACATATTTATTAAGGAAAGGACTTTGTACTATCATTCTGTAGGAAGAAAATGACTTCGTACTATTTACTGAAGATAGCATATTTAGAAAGAAAAGAGATCTGTTTATCTACTGAAGATAGCATTTTTATTGAGGAAAGGACTTTGTACTATCATTCTGTAGGAAGAAAATGACTTTGTACTATCTACTGAAGATAGCATATTTAGAAAGAAAGAGTTCTGTTTATCTACTGAAGATAGCATATTTATTAAGGAAATGACTTTGTACTATCTTCTGAAGATAGCATATTTAGAAAGAAAAGAGATTTGTTGTATCTAATGAAGATAACATTATTATTGAGGAAAGGCTTTGTACTATCTTCTGAAGATAGCATATTTGAAAAAAAAGGCTTTAGGAAGAAAAGAGCTTTGTGCTATCTACTCAAGATAGCATATTTGGAAAGAAAAGAACTTTGTACTGTACTATCTTCTGAAGACAGCATATTTGGAGAAAAAGGCTTAAAAAAGAAAAGAAATCTAGTCTACTGAAGATAGCATATTTAGAATGAAAATGCTTTAGAGAGAAAATAGCTTTATACTATCTACTAATGATAGCATATTTAAAATGAAAAGACTTTAGGAAGAAAAGCTACTGTAGGAAGAAAAGTACCATCTACTCAAGATGTAAGGGCATGTTGGCGCAGCGGTACAGGTTCTGCCTTGTAATCGGTGGATTGCGAATTCGAGTCCAGCGGTGCCATTGTGTTGTGCTCTTAGGCAAGGCGCTTTACCTTACTTGCCTCTCTCTACCCAGTATACATGAATGGGAATTGAACCAGTCATATAACATTGTGTAAAGTTAGATCATTTTTCCTTTCATGTCTATTGCCAGTTTGAGGCTCTCCTTGTGGAACCGTGCAATGGCAAATAGTAGTGATCCCTTTCATTGTCATAATCCTATCGTTTTAGGTGCTGTTGAAGAGACTAGGTGATACTCTCAAATCCTTTAAGCCTTGTGTACAGTCTTGCCATGGATATTGAGATTATAATTCCTTTAACTCTCACATAACCTTATCATTTTAGGTGCTGTTGAAGAGACTAGGTGACACTCCACTGTTATTTGAAGCCCCTCTTAGTCTTGTGTACAGTCTTGCCATGGATTGTGAGATTACTCAAAGAGCTGATGCCAAAGTTATTATGGGTGAGTATTTTCATGTTGTAAATGTTGTAATGAAAAAAATGCCTACCGTATTTCGTCAAATAAACGCCCCCAGGGGCGTTACATTTTCCCGAGGGGGGGGGCGTTTATTCAAGGTCAATTTTAGAACAATAATTCCTGTTAAAATCATTAGGTAAACTAAAAACACACGCTAAAATGACGAACTATGAACAAGAAACACTGACTTCTGGCTCACTTCCGGGTTTCTGATCCAGATTTTTGCCAATTATTGACGCTATTATCGACCAACGACCATGTGCGCAACTTGGTAAGCTTACTACACAAGATAGCATGGAAATATCGGCATTTTTGAAACATCTTGGTTGAAAAACGTGGTGGGGGCGTTTATTTGAGGGGGGCGACTATTTGACAAAATACGGTATGTATACTTATCCATGGGGGCAAAATATGACTCGCTAGTCTGCATTCAAAATGGTGGCCACGATGTAAATAATTTCCACTGCAATTATTGGCAGGATGAAATTTGTCGGGAAACCTTTCACCCTCCTGTTATACAATTTTTAGCACAATGCCTTGTGTGAAACCCTCGCCCAAGTGTACTTTGTGAAAATCTTATCATTTTAAATTATAAATGCAATTTACTGTAAAGATTTGCCTAATAGCACACATGGCCTCCTTTGCCTTAGGGTAAATTTCGCTTACAAATAGAGAGCTCCCTCCTCTGAAAATCCCCACAAAAATTAAGGGATTGTGCCCTTATTTGCAGTGGGATTTTTACCAGAGGGTACTTTTAGTCTGTGCCTACAATTATGTCAAGGGAGCCCATATGTGCCATGAGGCAAATCTTTATAGTGTTGTGGGGAAAGTATGATAAAAACTGTAAAGTTTGCTGTTTAGTTTTAACTTTTAGTATTAGAAGGAAGAATTGGACACTCAGACCTGGTATGCCTATCTATCATTCCAAATAACCAGGAGCAATTCATATCACTCTGCAAGGCAATTCATCATCTGGGATTGTGATATCGTTACAAGGATTGCCAATTTTATGGACAACTCCATTTGAAATCTACACCCCCTGTGTGGGAGATTAATGTCATGTTTTCAAAGGGGGTGTATGGATTTCAACCAGAATAGCCCAATGGGTACACACATCTACTACCCCGGAACACAATTTATAATTTACTGAGTTCGGCAGAGTGCAAGACTATCGTAAGTGCAGTAGAATGTAATAGCTGCTGTTTGCAATATTTCAATAAATGTACTTATTTTTGATCAGTAACAAATTAAGAACCTAAACTACGTGTAAAGGTGATATCTTAGGTTGGTTAAAGGCCATCAGGAAAGTAATGCAGAACAACAACAATTTACGATGAGGGGGAGCTATAACATTCTACTGCACCTACAATAGTGTTGCACTCTGCCGACGGTCTATGATATTTTACAAGTAGAATTAGTTATAGTATTATCAGTTTTGACTTTTATTTCTATCAAAGGTAAAAGTGCATTAGCAAGAAGAAAGAGCAGCAAGCTTGTGCGCAATGAAATCAGACAGGAATCAGATTACATGAAACCACAGAGCCCTAGTAAACATGGAGTAGCCTTGCCAACATTAACAGAAGGTGAAGAAATCACAGATGCGTTTAGGATTCCTCCAGAAGGGGAGATGACTGTACAACAAGCTGAGGAAACATTTGAAGGTGGGTGCATTGACTTAGGAAGATTTTCAACATGGGGGGGACTGAAACTTGAACAATTTTTGGTGGGCCACCCTGGGGGTTTCCTCCCCTCGGGAGTCAGAAAATTTTGCAAAATATAGGTCACAAACACCCATTTTCCCTCTATTTTATCATAATTAACTTCACATAGGATTATGGGGGGGGGGGGGGCTGAAAGGTATTCCAGCCCCCACCAAAATTATTGAGGGGGTTGTGCCCCCAAGCCCCCCGGCTCCTAAGCCTATGGGGTGGATGTTTCATATTATACAAATGTCATCTACCCATGTAAACGTTAAAATATAATCATGAGGTGAAAGAACGATTTTGTCCGTTTCACAAACCTGTATGGCGAGTGAAATAGAATGATCCATCTTTTTACCATTACAGAAATTGAAGACGGTATTTGATTTATATCACTTGTACATAAATTCTATAACTTAAAAAAAAAAAAATTATTCTCTTTTGTCAATACAACACACAATTGGCTATTCCATTTAAAATCTACCCCTGTTGAAGATTTTGGAAATGTTTTTTACAGGGGGAGTATGAATTTTAAATGGAATGAACGCATTGGGCAGCTCCATTTGAATTTCATATACCCTCTGAATCTTCTACTGAGGGAGAGTGAGTTTCAATTGGAGCTACTAATGTGATCATTCCATTTGAAATTCATACGCCCCCTGTGGAGGATATTTCCAAAATCTTCCACAGGGGTAGTGTGAATTTCAAATGGAATAGCCGAATGTTAACATCAAACACTACAAATTTCAGATTCTGACAAGTTTCTAGTGGTGTTAAAAGGAGCAATGGTGCTAGGAGAGAACAGTGACTGGACATGCTCAGAAGGAGAAATGCTATGTAAGTTATCCTCCACATAATAGAGATATTGCGATTTCCATAAAAAATGACATTGTGATTTCACATTTTGGACACCTATGTTGTATTAAACGCACATGTTAGGTGGAAATAAGCTGATTTTATGACATGTCGAAGTTCATGCAAGGTGCCTAATTTTCAGCACAAAAAAGTCTCATTTTAAAAGTAATGTCATGATATATGGATGAGGTGGTCCTTAATCTACCAAAATATACTGTTTTGGGGCAACTATAGCATTTGGGGAGCACATAAATACAATTAAGTTTAAGCAGCATGTTAACCTTGGTTTTTAGGCAAAATCAAAAGCATGTTGTATTGAATTTGGCAGAGAGTCGGTAACCTGCGGTAACCATTAAATTTTCAATCACAATGCCCTCTATCGACCAGATCAGATAAGCTCAGATATTAGTCTTTGTTCCAGCTACCTTGTCCTCCTTCGTGACGAATGGGCACAATCCAGTTTGGAACAGAGACTAGCAATATTTAACACAGTTTTCAACGTCGTATAAACGCACGGCCCAACGTACGTGCCACGCACTACATATGTAACATTTTTAAGATTAATGTAAGATTAAAGAAGGTAATCAACACTAATTTTTACCTTATTGGTCAAATTAGATGCTCTGATGGGACATCCAAAAACTGTTTATTTTCTAGGCAAAACAGTGCTGTAAGCCAGTGAAAACAAATTCATATTTTATTTTTGTTCTTCACAGGGGTACCAAGGAAAGTTAAACACAAAACCAAACTTACTGCTAAAGGAGATACTCTGACTTTACAACTCTCTGGTGCTACTGTATTAGAAGCATGTGGTAAACATCCACACACAAAATTATATGTGCCATCAACTCTAAAATAAAGAGTCTGACTGTAGTGGGAAAAGACTCATACTGCTTAGTAAAAACCATGTTACAAACTGCCTAACTTTAATCATGTTAAAACTTGCCTAACTGCTGTCTTCTGATTGGTTGAGAAGTATGTACTCTATTATTGGCTGAAAAGTGTGTGCTCTGATTGGAAGCTGAAGCTGTATTGGGCTATTCCAGCTGAAATCCATACACCCCCTTTCCTCATTCCTTCCTTACAGTGTAGACTTCACTGGTTAAAGATAAATCACACTGTAGTATTTTAGAAGCATGCAGAGAAAACAATAACATAGGAAGAACCATGTGCAAAATGTGTACAGTACAGGCTAGACACCCCATTGCAAAAACATTACCTTAATCTCCTACACAGGGATGTAAATTTCAAATGGAGTGGCCCATTCAGTTAACCCCATTTGAAATTCCCACTCCCTGTGTGGAGATTAAAGCCTTAATGTACGATCTTTTAAATTTTTAGATTTTTCTTTTTTTTCTTCCAAAATGATAATATGTAATCATTATGAAAGTTCCCAATACATTTGGACGCGAAAAACATTGGGAATTTGCAAAGAAACAACATCATAAACTTCACCTCTATCACTCGAAACATCTCGCACTATTTGGATTAGGACAGCGAGTGCGACCTCAGAGTTAGTCTCCTCTGCTGTTAGTTTAGTTACGCTCCCTCCACATGTGGAGGGAGCGTGAACTAAACTAGTTTTGGAGACTACGGTTTATGCGATCGTGGCCGACATAAAATCATAATCTAAAAAATTATGATTTTATGTCGGACCAACAGAAAATCATCCCGCTTTACTACAAATAGGGCGAATTTGACAGTTTGCTCATAGATTTAAGTTAGAACATGTGTAAGTATTACAAATATGCCCAAAAATCGGGTTTGAAAAAAATAAAGGTAAATTCTGAAAAAAAGATTGTACATTAAGGCTTTAAGGTCATGTCTTCATAGGGGGTGTATGATTGAGACGTGCTCTGATTGACTGAATCTTTTTAGAGCCACAAGTCTTCTAACCTAACTCCATTGCCTGCAGGAAAGTGCCCATTTTGGGCCTTGGACCACAGATGCATGCAACACTATACCAGTTTTCACCTTGATGTTGCAGTGACGTCAACAAGCATTTTATTGGGCACAGCCTCAAATCACTAGTGTTTGCTCAAAGCACTGGCGTACACACACACGATTAAAGACACCACATAGATGCCTGAGTGAAACGGATGCTTCAATACGATGCCACTGCCACATCAGGGTGAAAAATGGTATACAACAGAGCAGCCACAGGCAACTTGCAAGTAATCCAACTTCCACACACACTGTAATTTTGGACCCTTTTACTGAACCATCAGTGCAGAGGCTGTAGCAATGCATCTTCAAATGACAAGACTGTTACCTTGTAGCTGATTAATGAAGGGCAATCTGGCACTCAGAGATCATAAAAAACTAGCAAATACTAGTTATAAAAAAAGATATATATATATTCTTGTTGCCTAACTAAACATGCGCAGCATATTAACACCTGCGGTGGCAACTTCCTATAATAATAATTTATTGTATTTGTGACATGATCTGGTCCATGGGGGCCAAAGGAGGCATTTTTGAAAATTGAGTTACTGTAATTATTACATTAAACTTACAATAGGCTATCATTTACTGAAAACACCAAAGGTCTAGCATACTTGGTTTTAAAGTTATGAAGTTTTTTGATGTCTATTTTCTTATGTATTTTATTGTTTTTTTACTCCATATTTTTACCGTTATCTCAGTTTCATATTTGCTGCCTTTGGCCCCCATGAACCAGATCGTGTCACATTAGTTACTCATAAGGAACATAACTTCTTCATATTTAACTTCTAAATTTTCTTTTAAATTCACAATTTAAAAAAGTTTTCTAACAGAAAATGTTGCAATAAATTCCAAAATTGTACATAAATTAATTTTTTGAAAAATTAACAAAAATTGAGTGTTTCCTATAAGATTTTTTATAATTTTTAGATCACTTATGCCTTTCTTTTGCCAATGTATATAACATTATGTTTTAATTCATGCATTTAAAAGAAAAGATCAGCTGTAACTATAAAGTATGTAAATGTAAATTTTTATGCATGAACACATTTATGTGCATGAACACGCATGAATACATTTCACATTTATCACATTACGTCATTTGGCAAGAAAAACCTCCCATGTACCTGTGGCCCTTGAACATGTTTAAAAGAAAACTGCCAAGAGGTTACATAGGTTTTGCTCTAATTAACCATGTTCAGGGGCCAATGACACATAGGAGGTTTTTCCTGCTCAACAACAAATTTAAATAAGTTTATACTGGACACCTCACATCACCATGCTTTTATTCCCCATTATTTTTTATTAAGTGTAACCCTCAACTGGGTCATTTCACTACTCTGCAAAAGTTGGCAATGATTCACTCACCGTGTATTTAGTGGGGAGACTAGAAGTAGGCATGTCCACTAAAAATTGAAGTACTTTTAAATTGATTCAGACCTAACTTATTGGCTGGGAATTGATGAAAGAAACATTTGGGCGTTTAAATATTGGACGTTTCATTCCAGAGATATGGCCTTTTGAGTGTTACGGTTTTATATAGGGCTGCTAGAACATGTTAAAAAGTTAAAGTCCAAAAAGGATTACTAACAGAAAGTGCAATTTTAAGGTACTTTTTCTTAATGTATTTATTAACTAGCATTATCTGGAACAATATATTTGCTTATAACAACATGAAAATAAGATCATCCTGAAAATTTAATCAATTTTGTTGACATCAAAACCCATGGTTTGTTTGGTGAAACCGCAAGCATGATCATAGATGGTCGCCATGGAAAATATCTCCATAGAGGAGATGAACAATAAGTGCATTATTTCAAATGAATGGCGGTAGTCTTAAACATTGTTCAATCTTTTACGGTCAGCACATTTTATCTTCAAAAATTATTATATTTCATCATGGCATAATAAGTTTGGTAATATTAATCACTACCAATTTTGAGAAATTTGCTCCAACTCAAAGGTTATCTTTAATACATTGAGCAATACACTGTGTGTGCATGGAAGCCATGATGGATAGCATATGAAATGGACATGGTAGTGAGAAGTGCATGATTTGAGATGGGCCGTGGTAGGCTTAAACATTCTTAAATTTCTTAACATCCTGTACATTTTGTCTTCAAAAATAGTTACATTTTATGACTATGTAAGTTTGCTTGTCTGATTCACTCCAAATTCGGAAATAATTGCGTTTGAACACCTGATGCATGGAATGGTGTCACTTCAACCAGTTCTCATCTCATTAAATTTTTCATTAAAAAAAGTTGATCTCTGCATGGAGGTCTTTACTGACCAATCAGGAAAAAGTTTGGTTAATGTTTTCCGGTGGAATCAGGAATTTCTTGAAACACCCTGATATAGGCCTACATTTGGATCAAAAACAAGTATGTACGCCATTTAACAGGCCTGGGATTTCTTGTATATCGATCAGTTTCTCCATAGACAATACGTGTGTGAGTGCACGCACACAGTAAATGAAAAATCGTTCTATAGTGGAAACTGTATGGACAGTGGGCATCCCTACTAGAAGTACATAAACACTTTCAACCTGCTTAACCATCTCCAAACAGGGTGTCGACTGCAGAGAGCAATTTCCAATTTTTTTTACAAATTAAAATATTTCAAAATTATACATTCATGGCCATATTTGGAATCGGCATGAAAAATACATTAAAATTAATACAAACAAGTTCAGTATCTGAGTTTTCTTTAAGCATTTTGCTGAAGGGGTGTTATCCTTTTAATTGTGGATTTTTCATCTGAAGGGGTACAAAACATTGCTCAGAGGGTATATTTTTTATTTTATCAATGTGTGTCTCAATTTTACTGAATTGTTGACCCAAAATGTTCGCTAGTAAGTACTATTTATTACTACTAACCCGTGACCCCACTAGCTACCGTTATAATCCCATGGTTCATTATCATAAAGGGTAAAGTTTTTTTTATATCAAATCATTGAATATACGAACATGTAAGTTTTCAAGATTTTTTACGTGTTGGACTGTTCACTTTGCATTTGAAGGGTACAGAAAGTGTGTGAACACGTAAATAATGTGTGATTTGTGCGTTAAAGTAAACCTTGCCTAGTATTGATGCAGAGGTTCTTGAGATAGCTCTTCATATTTTCAAAAAAATATCTCAAAACTTGGAATGTTGAAGTCTATGACCACACTCGCTACTTATCAGTTTTATCGACTTCCAGCTCACCCACACACAGTGTCATCGACCCTATATCTTCATGGCAGAAATCGCCATGGTAGGTTGAATCCACAGCCACGATTGGCCATTTGGTTCAGACCTTTGAA
This sequence comes from Amphiura filiformis, assembly GCF_039555335.1. Classification (NCBI taxonomy): domain Eukaryota; kingdom Metazoa; phylum Echinodermata; class Ophiuroidea; order Amphilepidida; family Amphiuridae; genus Amphiura; species Amphiura filiformis. The sequence goes on from NW_027305538.1 coordinate 264,803, forward strand.
GCTCTTTGAGACGAATAATTAGTCGAGGGACATGACTTAGGCTACTCACAATAGCCGGTAATCGATCTTGGTTGTGCGTGAATAAGCTTGTATACCCCATTGAGGTCAATGGTCATCGACTTTTATACTGCCTAGTAGTGAGTGCAGCTGTACTACGTTGTAGTCCATACAGGACCAACGCAATATAAAATTAGAGTTTTGGTCCGATTTTGAGTTCAAAGCGCACGGCCAATTTTCAAAGCGCATTCTAGTGACCATCATATCTGTTCAACACATATTTTCAAGTGTATGAGACCACATCTGGTTTCTTGAGAAAAATTCATTTACGGGAGATATTCATCATTTTCTAACCCAGTATCCGAAGATTTTCGTCTGATATCAAAATCGTGCATAGCAATTCACGTGTATCGATCCCGTGTATTCATTTTAATGTCTCTGCTGCACCAAATAATTATTAGCCAGGCGGTGTCGGTGTGCCACAGTCACCCATACTGTTTCTTTTGGGAGTGTTACCTATTGCCCACCTCAAAAGGCAGTTGACGGCGAGGCTACCCGCATCACCCAAATTGTTTCTACTGGCACAGTTACCGCGTATTACCTTTCATCACCTTGCATTTCCACAAATCACCCATCAACCCTTACATTTATGCTCTGTAGAAGCATGTTATTTAGGGATTCAATCATGTTTCACTGTTGTTCATCACCGATTAACAACGATGCGTCGGAGTGGTTTACTTCGCGAGGGCAGCTTTAGCTGCCCGAGCGAAGTAAACCACACAGACGCGCCAGATGCGCCGGACACATAACGGTGAAACATGATGAATAACGGTGAAACATGATTGAATCCCTTTCAACAACGAAAACAAGCTAAAGATCGTCTAATTCACATGATTCTTTCATTCGGAATATCCGTTCGTCATTGCCACTCAACCTTGCAAGAAGATCAATGATTTCTCTGTTGACATTAGCAATAAATAAAGAATAAGAATAAAGCGGTAATGTTTAGCTTACTTTAATAACATATTAAGAAAGTGTTTACGCATAAGTTCCAGGCATGACAAATTTTACGCGCTCACACGTAACGCGTACGCTTAACCTTGCGTTCGCGTATACGCTACTGGAAGTGTGGATTCATCACGGATTAACAACGCTTGGCTCCTGTACAAAGGTATAGGAAGAGTTGTTGAATTGGTTTTATATACTGCGCACAAAAAATATCTGAACACTTAAAACAAAAGTAATATCTTAAAGACACTAAACCTAATTTGCCAAATGAAGTAGTCAATAGATGGAGAATTTTGTTCTGTTTATTTTGATACCTCATTTGGCATGATGCGACTTTATTTCCCCAGGTTAATACCAATTTGAATTAAAAAGAGAGCATTTCAAAAGTGACAAAATTTACGCGACTTGTCTCTCCAAACACAGTAATTATGAGCACGGCGAGCGAGTGTTGATCTGTCACACTGTAATGAGCCTGTTAAACAAGTCAGTATAGAAATCACCCTGAAGGATGAAATTGCCCAAATTTGTCCCTTTTGAAATGCTCTCTTGGTATGATTTGGGGAAATAAAGTCGCATTGTGCCAAATGAGATATCCAAATAGGCAGAACAAAATTATCCATCTATTGATTACTGTATTTGGTAATTTCAGTCGAGTGTCATTAAGATACTGCTTTTTTTTTAGTGTTCCGATACTTTTTGTGTGCAGTATATAATGTGATTATATTTATTTTTCTACATTTTACTTTACTAATGTATAATTATTATATAATAACAGCAATAATTTTTAACCATTATTATTATATAATTTAGGATGTCTATATGATCCAATATATGTATATGTTTATTTTGCACAATAGAGAGTTTATGAAAATAAAATATCTAGAGACTTTTTTTATCAATCTTGCTAGTGTCACTGCTTTATTTCCTTATAGTATACATTAGGCCAAAAAAAATTGTTTGTTTGTCCACGTCCGACCGACCGTGTCTTTTTTGCGTTGAATGTGCTAGTAAAACAGTGGTTAGTATAAATTTAAAGAAAGAAAATGTAAATAAAATGAACAGTATAACATGCAGAACCATCTCAAGAGTTAAACCAGTAAAGTGCTGTGTGTTTTGACTTATTTACCAGTCTTCAAATTGTCAGTTTCAAGTGCAATATCTGTAAAAAAAAAAAAATCCGACCTACCGACCCAACTGTTTCATAAGCCTCTATGGACAAACAAACTTTTTTTTTTTGTCCTTACGTTCAGGATTGAAAGAAATCAGTTCAAGAAATGGGCTATTCCAAATGAAATTCATACACCATCTGTGAAAGAAATAGCCTTAATCTCCCACACACACAGGGAGTGTGAATTTCAAATGGGGTTACCCAAATGAGTGACTCCATTTGAAATCCACACCCCCTGTGTGAGAGATTAAGGTCATGTCTTCCATAGGGGGCATTTGTATTTCAACTGGAATAGCCCAATTTCACTAACAGTTACAACACGTCATAAATCCTTCAACCATTGTACCTTCAAACCCATTGTAATATAAATCCTATGAACAAGTTATGTTGTGATTAAAATTATGATGCATTGTAATTCTTTGGGAAATTGATCCCAGCTCCCATGAAAGTTGCTCATACACTTTTCCAAATGTCCATGTCTCAGTGGAAGAAACTGTTTATAAAAGTTCAAGGAATAAAATTTTCCAACCTTTTCATAATTTCCAAGGTCACAAAGATTTATGTTTTTAAACATGTACATGTAGGCAATAATGAAAATGATACAAAGGGTTAACACCACCACTTTCAAACAAAAAGAGTAATAGCAGCATGTAAACTGATATTGGGGACTGTCATTTTGACATTTGCTCAGGTCATGTGACAGGAAAATTGTAAACACTACACTAAATGAACACGCTGTGATCGTGTTGTAAGCTACACCACTGCTAACTGAACTTTTTCAGCAAAGAGTAATGTTTTGATTCACAGCTTCTATTTAAACATATGATAGCCTAGTATTTCAGTGACTTCTTCCTCTTATAGTCTTCAATTTACCAGTTAAATCTTATCTGGGGCAGGAAGTCACAATATTTTCTGAAGAAATGCTTCATCCCTCCAACCATTGTGTGAGACAGATTTCCAATATCCAACATAGCCCATTTTGGTTGCGTGTTATATTATCCCTTGTTGAAGATGCAACAATCTATTGAAAACAGAATCTTCTTAACTCATTTTGGGTAAATGTTAGAATGTACACACATGGGCTGTAGCAGTCAGATAATATCCAGATCATTTGATACTGCCACACTTTGAATATAACATGCAGTGAGTGATTAGACCCTATGTTCTCCATCCTAAATATACAAAAAGTAAACATTCCCATAATGTTTGTTCATTTTGTAGCCTAAAAAATACAATATCAAAAGTCCACTTTTTGTTCCGGTATATCAGAAGTTCCAGTCTTTGCTGTTGATGATGAATCTGAAGAGCTATCAGCTGTGGCTGCTGATGAACTTGCTGTTGCTGATGAATTACCTGGACTAACTGTGCCAAGTGCTGCTAGCTGTAATTATGAAAGAGATATTTATTGATTAGCTCATTTTGAATCTGACAATTTGCTAATGTTAATGTTTTAGTGTGGCTAGAACTTATAATTTATAAGGATTTCATATTGTATTGTACATATTGTTAAAAGATTTACTTAACACAGGTGAAATTTTATTTATAACATTCGGCCAAAAGGCTAAGCTCAATAATGCTCAGAGGCTACTAAATTAAAGGAATGCCAACCAAATATGACGGGACAGGGATATGGGAAGAGCTACAATTTTAGAAGCAGGAGGAAAACCTGAGCACCTGGAGAAAAAACCTTTGAAGATGAACATGAATCGGCAACCATACTCACACGTGGCAATGAATTTAGTATTAAGACACTCTTCTCCCATTAAGCACAGGGCATTGTATACAAACATCCAGGCATTACGGAACTGCCTGAGATCTTTGTCATTAACTGTATGGTTTGAGTCAAAATACAAATATCATGATTTTATGGCTATAGTGAAATACTTTGTATGAATGATATACTTACTCTTTGCATTGCTTTATGTGGTTTACCAATGGCCAATCTGCAAAAAAATGACAAAGAAATAAGCTTTTCACTAGAATAAAACTAGAGATACAATATGTGTACAAATCAGAAATTTCTGATACAGCGGCAGAAAGACATATCTCCATTACCTGCTGTGTATGATTGCTGGGGATATGCTTATCAACTCAATGCACAGTGTATTCCCCAACAAGCCAACTCATACATTTCACAATTTTACACACCACAGCTAATGGAGATAAGTCTTTTTGCCGCTGACCCATTTCAATCTTAAATTTTACAAAGTGGATACAAGATAAATAGGAACCTAGACCTGTCTCATTAATTTCCAATGCTTGGCACTCATTTATACATGCCACTAAACCTACTCAACACAAAATGCCTGTTGTCTTATAACCAGCTTCAATGCACAATCAATATTAATTTAAGGTTGGTCTGAACCAAGGCATGTTTTAAAAATGCAGAATTCCACTTTTCTTGAATTCTATATTCATTAGTCTGTGTACTTTAAGTTTGAACTGAAAAATTTTAGGTTTTTAATTTTTTTACCAAATTTCTATCATTTTTAAATATGGTATTTCACCCTTTTCCATCTGAAATCGTCCACATGGTCAATGGCGGGAAATCTTGCCAATCTTGTTGCTAAACGGGCGTGTATGTTTGCCTTACGCCCAACGCAAAAACGCATCAAGCCTGACCGCATTTCCCTGTGTGCTACTAATAACACGTGTGCGATTCAACCTCCCCTGTATCTCGCGTGAGACTTAAAAACAACTTCTCTGACCGAAGACATGGCCGGCCGGGAAATTCATACAGCTTGATGAACAATTATTCCTCTTTTTTATGGAAAATATTGCTTGGATTTTCGTAAAACGTGCGCGGAAGTTGTATCTTAATTACGACTACGAGCTGCGCGAATTACAGGAATCAAGATTATCGCATTTGAAAACAAGGGTTGCTTGATTGCTGTCTACTGCCACTTTTGATACAAAACGGCGATTTAAAACGTGTTCATTTTCGTGCATGTTTTCAATTTTTCGTGCAAGCTAACAGATTCATTATAGAAAATAAAGGTAAGATTTTGGTCTTATCGTGTACAGCTCCTTTTCCTCTAGGAGCCGTTTTTTCATTTTTTCAAATTTCCGTCCAAAAACAAAAATATACACCAGTATTGCCTAAATTAGGCTGAAACTGTCAAATTTCAACCATTTTTATCAAATATTTCTAAAAGATGGTCAAAATTTAAAAAAATAAAAAACGGATCCTAGATTTTCATACCTAGTTTTTGAAAATCAATAAGAAAAAATGTTTACTGAAAAAATAATTACCGTATTGGTCCGAGTATAGTCCCACCCGTTTTTTATGTGAACATTTTTCACAAGTGGGGTGGGATTATACTCAATTTCAACAAAAAAAAAAAAAACAAAAAATTCAAGATATTTTGTATTTTAATATGAAAATTGATACTTTTAGTTTTCATGTCATACTCTATTAATGATTTCAAAATGTATTCAAATTCAATGCATTTTGAAATCATTAATAGAGTATGACATGAAAACAAAGTATCAATTTTCATAAAAAAAATACAAAATATCTTAATTTTTTTTTTTTTTTTTTTTTTTTTTTAGGTCAACCATGAATGATCCTAGCATCTAGGTCTAGGTCCAGGGACACTCCAAAACCGAAAAAAAATCAACTTAAAAAAAAAAAAAAAATTTTTTTTTTTTTTTACAATTCTGAAATTTTTGAAAAATGGGGGTGGGATTATACTCGAGCATGGGACTATACTCGGACGAATACGGTAGTTATGGTGTACGCAAATTTTTGGTCAAAATCACGGTTTTTGATGATTTTCTCCAAAATTTAGGTTTTATAAATCAATCTGACATCACCACTGGATTCGTAAGGTAATTTCCATTTGAATTATGTATACTTTTATACACTTTAGATCAACAATTTAGGAGTTAAAAGGCTAACACGTTTTCCATAATTCCATGGTTCAGACCAACCTTAAATAGATGGACTATTGCAGTTGAAATCCATACACCCCCTATGGAATACATGATCTTTATCACCCACAGGGGTGTAAATTTCAAATGGAGTCATCAGGTAACCCCATTTGAAGTTCTCACTCCTTGTGTAGAAAATTAAGGTCATGTGTTCCATAGGGGTGTATGGATTTCAACTGGAATATCCCAATAAGACGTCCAATTATGATGGGACATGTCCATGTTTGTGTTTTTTGTGAATATTAATGCATCAATACTCGACTTCACTGAATTGATGGAAACAATATGCCATAATATATATCTCATGTGATCCACAAAGAGAGAATAGAGCATTAGAGCTGTCTGACCTAATATCAAGTCAGTTTTCAAGTTATATGGAATGCATACACTTTGAAGTTTGAACACATTAAAACTACTTTGCTATTCTTAATTATTTCTTACTTGGGGTAATCCGTGATTGAGGCCTTCCAGTACCATGCAGGCTTTACATTTAGGATGGCTGGAGATGTAGTTACAATGTGTACATGTTCCCTGTTCCTAACCCTTACAGTTTGTTGCAGTGCGATTAAAATGACCTCAAACAAAAGAGTAGATGTGATTCGAAATATGAGCCAATCCTAAAGACTTGGATGCTTTTAAGCTTAAATCTTGCCTGTTACTTGGCTAATCCATTACTGGGATCTTCTAGCAGCATGCAGGTTTTACATTAAGGATGATTGGAGATATGCCTACAACAAGTATGTGTACCTTATTCCTAACCCTAAATCTTAACCCTAATTCTAAAGACTTGGATGGTTGCCTTTAAGCTAACATTATGCCCAGGTATCTTACTTAGGCAATCCTTGACTGAGGTCTTCCAATGGCATGCATGCAGGCTTTCCATAGGATGACTGGAGATGCCCCTCACGGATGTAGCTATATACAATGAGAACATGTACCTTATTCCTAAATTTAACCCTAATTCTAAAGACTTGGATGGTTACCGTTAAACTAACATTATGCCTTAGTTTCTTACTTAGATAATCCTTTATTGAGGCCTTCCAGTAGCATGCAAGCTTTACATATAGAATGACTGGAGATGTAGCTATAAATAGAACATGTTCCTTGTTCCTAAATCGTAACCCCTAATCCTACTAAGACTTGGATGGTTGTCTTCAAGCTAACATTATGCCTTAGTTTCTTACTTGGGTAATCCTTTATTGAGGCCTTCCAGTAGCATGCAGGCTTTACATATCGGATGACTGGAGATGTAGCCACAACGAGAACATGTTCCCTGTGTGGGCATTTTGACATCTTTCTTGATGCTAAGGCTCTCTCCTGAGTGTATGATATCTGTTGGAAAATAAAGCAATCACACAAATAAGATTTAACAGTGAAATGGGACAATGACAAAATCATGTTTTCCACAAATCATACTTCCACCAAATTGGCTAAGGTAGTACATTTAAGTATACTTTTTGGTACCAAATGAAGTAATGCGATTGTTCCTTAGCAGAGGTGAACACAAATTCAATATATTCTTTAAGCCAAGTAGGGTTTTTTTAAAGCATAAATAAAGCCTATTCAACTCAAATAATTGTGGATGTTCATGCGTTATATAATGAACTGAAGAGACAAATCATGCTGTTCAAAAGGACATAAGCAAACATGGTATCTTCTCCAGTTATACTATCTGGAATGCCCGTCACAGGGCTCATCTGGTCAACCTCATCTCAAGCTTTAAAGTATTGTGCTGTTCATTTGCCACTTGCATTATTGTATTTATAGCCTTAGTTAGGCATAAACTTTTTTTTATTTGTTGCTGTGTACCCTGCACCATATCTGGGTTAGCTTGTATACAATTAATCTTTGTTGCTTTGCCTGTCTGTATGCATTTTGCTTGCTTTGTTAAATTGACAACCTATGTCGAATCATGTTTGCAAACATTGCATTTAATTCTCTCAGAGATGTATACAGTTACTCACCAATAATTGAACTTGGTCTGATTTTCTCTAGATCTTTGAGATATGTTCTTGCATAGCCTCTGTATGCATTTGGGGAATAGATACACTCTGTAGAAAAATAATCCAACTTCTTGAAGTAAGCATACCTGTATGAAAAAAAAACACAGTCCTTCAATATATCACAACATCCTCCACTGCCAAAATGCCTTGGGTGTCTTACAGGAGCACAAAGTACTCAAATAATTTTGTTATTTGGAATTTTGAAAAATAAGCTATTATCATCACAAGTATCCCTCTAATAGGATTTTGCTGTTGGGCAAATCTGGCAAAAATGAAGATTTCTGGCCCATTTTGATTAAATGCACAAAATCATCCCAGTTGCTTTTTGGAGGGGGGAAGGAAAGATGGGACCACCGACCCCTCGGGTGCCAGAGACATGCATAGGCCTACCTTGCCACGGGGGTGTAAGCTTGCACGGCCAAGCTTTCCGTCGCCATGTGACTGTTTGCATGATGATGCAATGGAATCATGTGGGATACCTGCCCATTCATATGCTTTTGGAATTGAAGGTTTTTGATGTTTGGTACGGTTAGGGTTACTGAGTTGGAGTGATTTCAACTGGAACAGTTTGTGCACTAAAAAAAACGTACCAGATTTAGTTTCTGCAGTACTCACATTACTATTTCTTTCTCATAGGTGTACTTGAATGGTTTACATCTTGGAAGTGCTCCATCTGTGCCCTGAAAACAAAAATAATAATATTATAACAAGTTGTAGGGGGTTTCTCTGAAATAACTGGCAAATGAAATGTTTATTGCCTGAACCAAACAGAACAAATCAGGGAACAAACCAAAAGTTTGATGATGTCCTATAAGGTTCCTTATGTGAAATGTTGAATTCCAACCCAAAAGATCAACTTTGACTGATATTTTATCTAATCATTTCTATACGTAAAAAGACCTTTTGACTCCCTCCCTCCCCCTCAACAAAAGGGCTTTCGTTTATAGAATGTCATCAAACTTTTGGCTTGTTCCCTAATGAAATTACTTTATTGACAAATAAAACAGCTTTTGCACATCTTTTTTATGATTATTTTAATTGACCTCTACGCTAAGAGCTCTTTTCTTGCTGATATACCTTGCTTTCTTTGAAAATGTCCATCATCCCAAAAAATCTTGCCCCTCCCAATTTCAGTTTTATGGCCCATACCCATAGTGGGGGTGTTTCTTGAATGCATAAGTGCTACACATCAAATCAAATTAATACAAATATTGAAAAAAGGTAGGACTTTCAGCATACAAAGCCGTCAGCATTTTTACCAATGAGGCTATTTGCAGCTATATCGATACCTTAGGGTCTGTATTTTTCCACTAATGAGTCAAAAGGTGATGTTACGCTATTTAGTGTTGCAAACTTACTTCCATCACTTACACTCATAGGGACTGCTATGAGGGTTGATCAACAAGCATGGATAATAAATACTAATGAACAAAAACTCATTATACACTTACTGTTGTAATTGCTGTACATCGTCTTAGTCTTGCTATATCTCCTCTCAAAACTATGGAGGTAAAAAACCCGAAAAAAACATGTCAACTCCACAATGTATTTACTGTTTTTAACCCAAATTTAGAATTTTTCTTTTTTCAAATGTTTTGTTTAAATCCATACCCAAATGGTCCACTGGTCATATGGGTCAGAAAATGTATTTACCTGTGACTTGTCATTCCAAAGCAAAAATGTCAAATGTTAAGTTTAAAGATCCACAGGGGTCCCAAATAACCTTTAACCTTTCTGATCATAACTCCACGCCAATTGAAGTCTTAGATAGGTGAAACTATATATTTTCTGAATCTTTCTGATGAGATGAATGATTTGGCATGAGTTTGGACAAAATTTTATCAGTTTAAATTTGGACCCATGTAAACTTTAACCTTGGAAATCTAAAATTGACCAGGGTGCCAGTTTTACACCTACCCAGAATCTTATTTTCTACCACCATATAGAACAATAGTCAGTAGAGAAAAATCATTTGAACTAGCAAAGCATCCTACAGTTTATAACATGCTCTGCAACCGGACTAATATGGACCAAATGGTTAAATTACAGATCTCTTCAGTACTCTTTTTCTCTGTGAACGAAATCTTGCATAGATAATGAGTAACCAACATTGCTAATTTCAAAGTCAAAATGTGCTAATTAAAATTCATACACTTCTATATCAAAGCAGGCAATCAGAAAAGCGGTTAGAAAAGAATGTGGAGTGCATTGATTACTGATGTACAATGGCACTCCGTGTACTACACGCAATGCTCTAACACATGTTTGCGTCGCATAGGACCGACTCATTTTTGGGTGGGTTCCAACATTTTGAGTGATAATTTTGTTATAAAAAGAGCAAAAATCATGTGTTTTTCTTGTGTATGAAATACGTTACTAAATGCATATCACTTTGCTTGAGAAATTGTACAAATAATGCACTTGTACTATGATGTTGATGCGTCAAATGCACTCCCTCTGCGGGGCGCGTTCATAAGATGCATCAACATCTCAGTACGCATGCATTATTTTGTACAATTTCATTCCTAACAAGTGATATGCATTTATTAACCCATGTTTAGTTATACGAAAGTTATATGATATGATACTTACCATTCATTAGCACAGTTTCAGCAATATCATCTGCATTGTGACCTATAAAGACAGAAATATGACAGACACAAATAGGTCAAAGTAATGGACTGCGCAAACAAACTAATCCCAAGTTTAAGAATCCTTAACAATCTATGCCAAGAACTTTACCCTAATCTCTCAGAGAGAATAATCTGTGCTATAATACAGAGGTTATGATATAAAGTGATACAATGGGGGGGGGGGTGGTTACTATGTAGAAAAGGGTAGATACGTATGTGACACTGGTATGGGTTGCATTTTAACCTCTTATGGGTCATCTTTTATGCTGTTTCTTTATGGACGGTTTGGTGTTTTTTCAGTGGTCAACTTGGCTATACAAATGGGCCATTTTGCGGCTTCTTGTTTTGGTTGCTAGCAATATGGCAAAAGTCAAAAATTGGAATTTTCTGGAGGCAACTATAAGAATGGGGCATATATTTTTACAATTTGCTACTATAAATATGTGTTACCTTTTTTACCCACTGGCAGTGGCAGCACACCTGTATCAAGTTTTGAATCAAGTTCCCCCGGTATAATTATATTCACTATAAACTGCACTGACCTGATCCTGTATGAATACATTTATACAAACAAATAAATCACACACTTTAAACTGTACATAGAATACATTCACGCTTCAATAATATTCTATAAGACAAGTCAAGTTTGTACAGTGGCATTTCATACATATTGCTATCGTGGGTAGTGCCAAGTTTGCTGAATCTTTTAAATATAGATCACTGGATGTTTGCAGCTTTTTATAGATATTCATCGCAAATAACCTGGACCATTTTATGGACACAAAAGGGTGCAAAAACCAGCTCACAAAGGAACCAATGTTAATACGATTGAGGTGTTTCATCATATGTCAGTTATTGACAAATATATAGCACAAGGAAGTAAAGTAGGAATTAATAATTTGATCCTGTAAAGTGTGCCAAGGTGTCTATTGTATGATACATGTATATCAAAACAGCAGATACACTGGGCCCCTGCAAACTTGTGCTGACCTTGGAGCTCACGACCGACAAACACCAGATCAGCAACACATTAATGGTATTTTAGTTGGGATTTTACCCATTATGCGATTTTCTCCTGGTCTCATCACCATTCATTCCAATTAGTTTATGCATAGCTGATTATAGTGTTGTTACAAGTTGTCAAAGAGATATGTCACACACAGCCAGTAAAGTGTCCACACATGTGCCGACGAATGACACTAGCACTCTCACCTCTATGATCAGTGGCGGTGACAGAAACAAAAATTGAAGAGTATCAACGAAAACATCGGATCCAACAATCAACTATGGTGTGAACACTGTGTAACACCTATACAAGTAAACCTGTTTCAGGTAACACCATTGGTTCTTTCAGACTGTATCTTTTACTGATGTAAGTTACAGAATTTAAACTGAGCATGGATGACTTGTTAAGAGGGGTGATGTCATTGACTTTATTGTTATTAGTGAATTCACAGAATACAGTTTACATTACACCAGCAGATTTAACACCAAATATAGGAACAAGTGACTATCAGCTGCAGTGCATTATTGATAATTTCCAACTTGCTGTGAATCTTGCATTAGCATGGACCAAGGATGGTGAACTTATCAGTTGGAATTTCGATATTCAACCTATGTTTCAAGCCCGGTTTAGTACACGGGAAACATCTTTCGAATCAACAACTCTATATTTGCTTACTATATCTCAAGTGGGTGAAACACATGGTGGTGTTTATGAATGTCTTGTAGCTGATGGACAACCTACAAGTTACACCGAAGTAGCTTCTGCTCAGGTGACTGTCCAAATACCATATTTCCCTCCTTTTGGAAATCCAATGTGTTCACCTACTGATGGTACCATAGTCGTTGAAGGAACCCCATTACTGCTGTCGTGTACATCATTACCAGGTTTTCCTGAAGAAGTGAACATATTTCTGCAGCAAGGAGATACCGTTCTATCATCATCGAGTCAGACAGTTAACAATTTAAAGCGAATCAACCACCCATACACAGATGCTGTCTCATTGGCTGACAATGGAACAACATTTATATGTACAATTACTGGAACTGGGCAATACATTGGCATGACACGGTTTTGTACAATCGGTCCACTAGAGGTAGTACCTGGTATTCCACGAATAACACCAAGAATTCTGAACAAATCTGTTGGAGAAGATGCCATGTTCACTTGTACATTGTCTACTGCGGGTACCATTCAATGGCATTGGTACACAGAGCCACCAACACATTTATCTCGATATACTATAAGCCCTATTTCTGGAGGGCAGACATTCACACTCATGGATGTTCAATTTAATATTGATGAAATGAAGATTGTGGTATGCAGAGCAACTGTAGGAGGCATTGATTACGAAGACCGGGCATTTCTTCTCGTCTCACCAATTCCACAACATACTACAAAGTCTCTACCAATGGCTTCTCTTACATCTGACAAGACTGATTCTCCATTGCCTGACACACAGAGTTCAAATAACCTTGTGATTCCTCTAATTACAACAGCAATTATTCTTGTCATCTGTTTTCTTGTCATATTTGGCCTTGTTTTCAAGATGTGTCATAGCAAAAGTGAAGAAACCAGGAAAAATAGGGTGAATGATCAAATTGTAGAGTTGGACAGAAGAGAAGAGGATAGACAGAGAGATTTGAACATAGGACTCCCAGCACACCACACTTATGAACGCCGTGTTAATGATGAGCAAGGGCCACAGAATCACTCTTATGAGCATCGTATTAATGGTACACAAGGAACAGGAAATCAAAATTCTGTGCATCAGGCATTAGATGATCAAGGATATGAGGTGGCACCTACTATCCAGGTAGATTCACAATATGAAACTCTACCAGCTGACTCTGCATCTGCTGGTCATGGACAAAATCCTTCTGAAGAACACAAGTATATGGATCTAAAAAGGGAAGGGGTAGAAAATGAAGGCCTACATGTCACTTAAAATATAATAAAATTAAAAGTTCAAGACGTCTTACTTGAAGTGAAAGATAGACCTTGTTTACACTGGGAGAAAGTCATAATTCTTGCCTCAAAATTGATTGTGATTACATCCATTACAGAGGTGCCCTATGTCTTGGCCACCAGTGCCCCATTGGAGGGGAGAAACCCAGGTAGCAGTATGTTGTAGGACTCGGTGCTGTTAGGGTTCAAATAAAAGAAATTTCAAGTCTCTCCAAAAGTACAAGGTGGGATTACTTGAGTATCATTTATAAACTCAGGTATAGTAGTCCACCTGTGTTTCCTTATGCAGTGAATTGCCATGATGCAGAACTTGTCTTGATGGAATCAAATAAATCAAATGTAAAATGTGATGTGATCAAGCAAAATCAGTCAGAAGTCAGAAATATTGATTTTGAGATATAACCAAACAAAGGAAGTATTTCCTTTTGTTTCCTTTTGTTTTGGAATTCTTTAACTGCTCACATCTTTTTACCAGGTTGTCCAAATTCAATGGTTTTCTGCTTTACAAATGCTGTTTACAATCCTCTAAAAATTAAATTGAATATACTTCAGACTGATTTTGCTTGGTCACACCACAAATGTAGTAAATAAAATAAATCATTAATTCGGGATTCTACACTCTATTCGATATGCTTAACTAGAAAATAAGCTGTAGCAAGCAAAAAGAAATTTTACTTGTTTATTCAGATTCTCAATTGACACCAAGTATTATGTGTATTGGCTAATTATATCCTATATAAAACCTATTATACTCAGATATCAATTGTATAATTGTATAATTCATCAGTGTTATCACATATAGTCTTATGTGAAAAATCGGGCGGATCCAAAGTGAGTATGTTGATATTTCATGAAAACCGTTATCACATGGTGACATTGAACTTTGACTTAGGGATTCGATCATGTTTCACCGTTGTTCATCATCGATTAACACCGATGCGTCCGCGTCATCTGAGTGGTTTACTTCGCTTGGGCAGCTGTAGCTGCCCAAGCGAAGTAAACCACGCAGACGCGCCAGACGCGAGTTGTTAATCGGTGATGAACAACGGTGAAACATGATTGAATCCCTTTCAACAACGAAACAAGCTAAAGATGTCTAATTAACATGATTCTTTCATTCGGAATGTCCGTTTGTCATTGCCACTCAACCTTACAAGAAGATCGCGATATTTCTCTGTTGATATCAGCAATAAAACTAAAGAATAAAGCGATAATATTTAGCTGCTAACGCCAACATAAGAGGATTCATGTTTACGCATACGTTCCAGGCATGACGAATTGTACGCGCTCATGCGTAACGCGTACGCGTGACCTTGCGTTCGCCTATACGCTACTGGACTGTGGATTCATCACGGATTAACAATGCTTGGCTCCTGTACAAAGGTATAGGAAGAGTTGTTGAAAATCAATTACACAAGTGAGAAGTATGATTTAATAATATTTTCATGTTTATAAATCAAAGGAATATTTGACTTATGACCATAACAACAGTAATAACTAAGGCAAATTATACCCTACATAAAACCTGTGAATATACTCAGATATAAATTATATGATTTTCTCAGATCTCTAATCTTTCTTTGAATAGCTTTATCAGAGAAATATTCATTTATATTATAACAGTAATAACTAAGGCTAATTATATCCAATATAAAAGCTGTGAATATACTCATATCAGGTATCTATTGTATAAGGAATTTTATGAAGTATAGTAGTTTTTGCTATCAACTGCTATTAGAAGCAATGTATACTAAAGCTGATAATATCCTTTAAAATACTGTGAATACATAACACACATTTTCTTTGGGATGAACATGAGATAAATTATTTGGAAACATTACCACAGATAATTTAGGGGAACAACATTGCTATCTACAGTAGATAGCATTGACTAGATAGCTTTTTGAAAATGTCAACATTTTCAATCCATAATTTTAAAACACAGCCATGACTGAATAACTGACATGATTTGTATAGGCATAGTATGGTTTTGCGCCCTACACAATTTGGTTTTGCACTCTACGCATCAGTTTAAAGAGTGCAACATGCAAAATTCATGCTTCAGCAATGCTGTAGTATTCCCATGACTAAGATATGTGTTCACCTGAAATACAAAGTTCTAGTTCCATTTGTACGTATTGTATATAGTAGTATTCATTTTGGTAGTGTTCAGACATATTTCGGTGGGGGCTGAGCAAATTCCTGGGGGGGATTTCTTGACCTCTTGAAGGGGTTGTTGGGGTGGCCTTTGTTTTGTTACATTGAATTACCAGATTAGTGTTAAAGTAATTTGACATTTGTGCACACTTCTTGTACGTTTGTCCCAATAGGTGCAGAAAGGGTGTATTTAGGTATATATTTAGGTATATTATATTAAAACACTCAAATAGCAGCCAAAATGGCTGAATTGCATGGTGAATTACAATAATTACAATCAAATTTATATAAATATAGGCAGATAATAATAAAATACATACAAAAAACTTGAATTATTGCACAATCAATACATACTCAATGAAAATTTTAAAAGGTACAATCAAAGAATTAATAAATAGATGTAGCTCATACTCAACCGAACTCACCCCACTCCATATCTCAAACACATCCCTGCACACACCCCCACACACAACCCTGTCTGTGTTTGCCTCCAAACATGGACATTGTGTTTTGCTATCTAACCGAGGACGTGTGTATGATGTTTTCATCGCCTAACCGTGGACTAAAATGGCAGATTTTTTTTGTGTATAATACGAAACGGAATTTTAGCCATCAACCTGCGGACGGTAGTTTTTACGGTTGGAAGTAGGTCCACAGTTTAGGGTGAAAAATCTTGTGTGTGTCCTCGTTTGTCGGCAAACACGTACGCACCCCCATACCCATACACACCCACCAACATCCACTGATGCACTCCTACACTTACCATTGCACAAAAACTCAACCTAATAGAATATCAATGTGACGGCATAATAAAAAGATATAATAATATGACAGGAGAGGGAATTGCACTAAAGGGCTTGGGCTACCAAATCATACCAGCCCCTCCCATCCATCCATTCGCACAAAAAATGAATCAAACCAAATCACTAGATGGACAGGAGAACATTAAGCATGATTCAGGAGTTCAGCCATGTATGGAACTGGGCTTTCCTTGAATCTTTTGGTTTTCCACCTGTAACTCTTGACTTTAGGGGGCTTTCTTAGGGTCATTGAGGATGAATAGTCAGTGGCAGGGAACCATCTGGAGAATTTTTCAGATGCATGTGCTTTGGAGGCAAACTCCTTGCAAATCTGCCATCTACGGGTGTGTAGAGGCTCAAGATCTAGAGTTGCAAGAGGGTCGGTAGATTTATACTCCTTTCCAAGGAGCAGCTTACATACATGTTTCTGAATTCTCTCCAAACGGTCCTCCTGGCTCTGAGCGAGACCTGCATGCCATAAGGGGGCTGCATACTCTAACACTGGTCTCAGCATTGGTGTGAGCATAGACCCTAGAAATTAGGGTCTATAGTGTGAGGGACAATTATATGTAAACATGTAGTAGACCACTGATGTAAGTGAGATATTTAAAAAGCTCCTTCATCTTGCAATAGAAATTGCTAAACCATGCTTTGTGAGAGAGAGGGGACAGCCCATCATACCACATCATGGGCACAAGCCATTTTTCAGCCATTTTCCTGTGGAATTTTTCTAAATTTTCAAATCGATTGGGGGGAGCACTTACCCCCGTACCCCTATGACGTTACGCCACTGCCCAGGTCCCTCCAATCTTAATGTCTCACAAATTGTGAGTGCTTAGCAAGCGCATTAAGCAAGTCAATGCATAACCTCCGCAGCAGTGGCCCCCGAGTGGTTACAGCTATGTTGCTACTTGGCTGGTGGTGTTTTTGCCTTGGCTCTGAGCAGGTCCGTATGCAGGCTTTTTTGGGGGTGCTGACTTTTAAAAAGTGGACTTTTTTCCAGGGTTGGGGCGCTTTTGTGAAAAGTGGACTTTCTTGCCAAATTTGGACCTTTTGTGACCAAAAAAGCGTAAAAAATCTGTATTAACTTGACCATACAAATTGGTTGTTTATTGGCTTGTTTTGGTTACTAGAAATATGGCAAAAGTAAAAAAAAATTTGGAGGCTACTATAAGAATGGGACATATAAGTTTTACAATTTGCTACTATAAATATGGATTGATCTTTTTTACCCACTGGCGGCACACCTGTACCAAGTTTTGGATCAAGTACAGTAACCCCTCCCCCATGACATAATTATATTCACTATAAATAGCAGTGATCTGATTCTGTATAATCCATTCTATTTATACATAAAATCATTAGCTATGTACCATTTAAACTGTGCATAGAATACATTCATGCTTCAATAATATTCCATAATAAGACATGTCAAGTTTGTCAGCAGCGTTTCATACATATTGCTATCGTGGGTAGCGCCAAGTTTGCTGAATTTTTTTAATATACATGTAGATCACTGGATGTTTGCAGCTTTTTATAAATATTCATCGCAAATAACCTGGATCATTTTATGGACACAAAAGGGTGCAAAAACTTAACCAACAAGATTTTGAGCCAAGGAAAAGTTCACAAAGGAACCAATGTTAACACGATTGAGGTGTTTCATCATATGTCAGTTATTGACAAATATACAGCACAAGGAAGTAAAGTAGGAATAAACAATTTGATCCTGTACAGTGTGCCAAGGTGTCTATTGTATGATACATGTAATACAGCAGATGGTCCCCTGTAAACTTGTACTATCTTGCTGCTCAGACTGACGAACATCGCAGGAACACATTAATGGTATTTTAGTTTTATCAGTACCCATTATGCTACATGTACTTTCTACTTGTCTCATCACCATTCATTCCAATTAGTCTATGCATAGCGGATTAAAGCGTTGTCACAAGTTGTCAAAGAGATATGTCACACACTGCCAGTTGAGTGTCCACACATGTGCCAAATGCATAACACTAGCACTCTCACCTCTATGATCAGTGGGGTGACAGAAACAAAACTTGCAGATAACACCAACAAAATCAGAACCAACTATCAACTCTGGTGTGAGCACTGTGTAACACTTGAGACAAGTATACTTGTTTCATCAGGTAACGCCATTGTTTCTTTCAGACTGTACCTTTTAATGATGTAAGTTGCAGGATTTAAACTGAGTATGGATGATTTACTGCTTTGTGGGGTGATGTCATTGACTTTACTGTTATTGGTGAATTCGCAAAATACAGTTTACATTCCAACAACTGATTTAACACCAAATCTAGCAACAACTTACTATCAGCTGCAGTGCAATATTGATAATTTCCAACCTGCTGTGAATCGTGCATTGCTATGGACAAAAAATGGTCAACTTATCAGTTGGAATAATGACATTCAATCTATGTTTACTAATGAGTTTAATGTACGGGAACAAGTGTTGGGATCAACAACTTTTTATACCCTTACTATACTGGAAGTTCTCGCTACACATGGTGGTGTTTATGAATGTCTTGTAGCTGATGGACAACCTACAAGTTACACCAAAGTAGCTTCTGCTCAGGTGACTGTCCAAATACCATATTTTCCTCCTGAAGGAAATCCAATGTGTTCACCTAATGCTGGTACAATAGTTGTTGAAGGAACCCCGTTACTGCTGTCGTGTACATCATTACCAGGTTATCCTGAAGAAGTGAACATATTTCTGCAGCAAGGAGCTTCCGTTCTATCATCATCAAGTCAGACAGTTAACAATTTAAAGCGAATCAACCACCCATACACAAATGCTGTCTCATTGGCTGACAATGGAGCAACATTTACATGTATAATTACTGGAACTGGACAATACATTGGCATGACACAGTTCTGTCAAATCGGGCCACTAGAGGTAGTGCCTGGTATTCCACGAATAAGACCAAGCATTCTGAACAAATCTGTTGGAGAAGATGCCATGTTCACTTGTACATTGTCTACTGCGGGTACCATTCAATGGCATTGGTACACAGAGCCAGCAACACAGGAAACTCGTTATACCACAAGTACTATATCTGGAGGGCAGACATTCACACTCATGAATGTTCAACAACTAACTGATAATGGGAAGGTCGTGGTATGCAAAGCCACCGTAGGAGGTGATGATGTTGAAGGCAGGGCAACTCTCAATGTCATTCCATTGGCTCCACAACCTACTACAAAGGCTGCTACAACGAAACAACAAACCACTGCACCAAAGGTAACTCAAAGAAGAACAAACCCACCAGTAATTGTACCTGATACAACAACTCCAAATCCTCTACCAATGGCTTCCCTTACATCTGACATGCACTCTATATCGCTGTCAAGGACTGATTCTCCATTGCCTGACACACAGAGTTCAACCAACCTTGTGATCCCTCTCATTGCAACAACAATTGTTCTCCTCATCTGCTTCGTCATCATATGTGGTTTTGTTTTCAAGATGTGCCATCGCAAAAGTGAAGAAAACAGGAAAGATCTGGTGAATGAGCAGAATGTTGAGATGGACAGAAGAGAAGAGAATCAACTAAGAGCTCCTGATATAGCCTTTCCAGCACACCACACTTATGAACGCCGTATCAATGACGTGCAAGGATCACAGGACCACACCTATGAACATATCAATGATGAGCAAGGATCACAGGACCATACTTATGAACATCCTGTTAATGATGTGCAAGGAATGGAAAATCAAAACCATTCTGTTCTGACAGTAGCTATGGAAAATGATCATGGATACGAGGACCCACCTACCAACCAAATTGATTCAAAATATGAAACTCCCACAACTAACTCTGCATCTACAGGTCAGGAACAAAGTTCTTCCAAAGACCAATCAGAGCACAAGTATATGGATCTAAAAAGGGAAGACCATTCAGAACCATTGGTACATCATCCTGAGTACATAGAATGTTTTTGATAATTAATAATCTTTATTTATAAGAACTACCATGTTTAACTAAATTCGCACTTTACTTAACCAAGTCATTTCAAGGGGGTGTTATTACATACAGTCCCACCTCTCTTATCTGGACCTCTTTTATCCGGATCTCACTCTTATCCGGCTTTGAAATCTTCATTGCAAAACATGTTTTTGATAATTTGACACCTTAATTCCATGCTCTGAATGCCTAAAATGACATATCTATGTTGCATAAAGCATTCAATGCCATATATTGGTGTTATTACCCCATGTTGAAACTATCATTTGTTGTCCCAGTTTCAGTACTTGGTCAGTCAATGCAGAATTACATGCAATTCACTTATCCGGATTTTTCACTTATCCAGACAATGCTTGGTCCCATCATGGCGGATAAAAGAGGTTGGACTGTACCACGTTTTGAAAGTTAAAGCGGATATTTCCCAATGTAAAACTGATGTAAATCATGGCAATGGTTAGAACGATCTGTACACAAATGTCACAGCCATTGAAATTCCATGACAAGACAAGTGACTAAGTAAGCAATTTTGTACCTAATCATATGCTAAAAGTGCTCTAAAAGGCACCTTTGAAAGGTGCAAATTAGAGAAGTGCACATCGGGTGAAATTAAGGGAGGGGCACTAATTAGGTTGAATACGGTACCAGAAGTATTTGATATATACTTTGCTAAATATTATACAAATATATACTGCCATGAGAGGTTCTGGTTCAAACTATGGGCCCGAGGTGAGATCAATAGCACTAATTGATCTCAACGAGGGACCATAGTGTTAACCAGAACTTCGAATAAAGGCAGTATATATTTGTTTTATATACTTCATTAATATATTCTTTGTTTATGGATTGCTTAATAGAAAATTATATACACTTTGACTCTCCAGTTTCTCCAGCACGACCAATTTAAGTACAACCTATATTATTCCCTTCAAAAAAATTGAATAGGCTAAAATCGTGCTAACCAATTACAGCAGCGCAAAATCATGCTATGGCAGTTTCGCGTGCGTGAACTGTTCCGTCGCATCGAATGCGCGCACGCGGAAGGCATGGTCAAAAGTACTATTTATGGCTTGGATGTACTATTTACGGCTCATCCGGGACATTGAAAATACTATTTACGGCTTAAAGGTACTATTTACGGATAGGAGTACTGATGGTAGAACTATTTTTGGTCATGTGATCCACTTTTAACCAATCAATGAACAAGAATATATTAATGAAGTATATAAATAGAAATATATAACTATCACATAAGAAATGCTGAAGAATATTGTATTCCAAAAACTAGAGAGGTCTTTGCCCAGCCGGCGCCACATACCTTCGCTATAATTGAAGACCAAATTTAAAAGACTAGTTTGCGTCTGACGTCAGGACAGACAGTAAGTCTACTTGTCCATTTTGCATACTCTGGTTATTGCATTTAAGCTTAAAACTCTTGATTTAATTAATTTGTGCACAATTGATAGATGTTCACAACTGATCTTTTCAGTCACCGTACCCCCTCTGTTTGTTAGCTTCCCAAGTGGACTACTGACTTTGGATTGCGGTTTGCATGCTTAACACGGCTGTCTATGGATGAGATTGTTGGATTTCTGGCCTACTAAAATTGGCCATGATGTAATGCATCTTTAAATGGATCTGGCATGTGATTGGTCGCCCATATCTCGTTATGGTTTAAATCCTCTGGGCACCTGCCATTACCATTAATAACTACATGGTACACAACTATGCGGCCTTTGTGTTGGCGGGAACATGAGCGCGTCTTGTACCATGCTTGTACTTCCAAGCTTTGTGCGTGCGGTTAAATTGGATTGATAAACAAGTATGATTGACAGTGTGTGTGTTAGGGACTTTGCCCGATCAAAGTCCCGTTTAAAATGCAATGTCCATAGATGATTTTTAACCCGGATTTTCGAGATTAATAAACTGGTAGATTCTAAAATCAGAATTGTTCAGTATTGAAGTGCCAATATAATTAATTCATTATGCAATGTTGCATTCAATAATATAAGCCTACGTATACTTTACTTTTATTGTCACTAATATAATTATATAAACTTTTTCATAACAATTTTATACTAGTATTTTAATGTAATTAATATCAGTATAATTTCGAGTTCAACTGAATCCTTTCATCATGATTAATGAAATTTGTATAGATGTCTACTGGTATTATATCCTACTACATTATCACTTTAAAGTCCACGCTTCAGAAATACTGTGGTATTCCCATGAAAAGACATGTAAAGTGTGTTCACCTGACTGGTTCCATTTGTATTTTGGTACAGTTGTTATGTCAGGAGAATGTTAATTTGACTGATATACTGTAGAGCTATCAAATCTTCTGCTTCTTCTTCCATTTCTTTTAGTCCAGCTGCAAAGTGTACGGTTTTCATATGCCATGCATTTTTTGTTATTAAAGCTTGCAACTACACATCCAATTTCTCACTGGATGTACTCTGGAGCTACTCCGGATTACCCCAGGACTACTCTGTAGCGGTGTGCCGTAACTTGAGTCAAAAATCCGTGGACTACTCCTATCCGGTTTTCCACGGTGTACCTCCCGTAGAGACAGCCTATAGCGGAGTACCTCTAGAGGTACTCCGTAAAAAAATGCGTGATGATCTGTTGCCAGATTGAATGCTATTTTTCTCAATTTAGCTTTATTGTATGCTTTTATTAGGATATATTAGGGATTTTTGTTCTTTCTTTCTTTATTATTTTTCAAATATATGTTAATAGTATAATAAATTAATAATAGAAAATAGTAAACAACAAGTAAATAGGCCTACAAAATACATAAACAAGTTCAGAAATAAGCAAGTAAAATTAATGAAGTAAATAACTGACTAAATAAATTTATAAATGAATAAACAAGTAAATAAAATAATAGGTAGGCCTAATTAAATTAACAAGTAAAAACTACACAAATAAGAAAGTAAATAAGTAAACATTTGTATTAGGCCTAAATTAAAAAAAAAATGAATAGTACTAAATAAGCCTAGCCTATGTAAAATAATCAATAATAGAATGCTAATAATTATCATTAACTTGGTTGTTATTTAGCTTTTTAATTTGATTACCTGTTTGCTTACATGTTTTTCATTTGTTTGAGTAGGCCTGCATTTGTATGTTTTTAAGCATTTTTCTTTGCATATTATACTTGAATGATTGGTCATTTTATAGCTAATATTTATTTTAGGACCCCACTTTTATTCATTTATTTTTTACGCTTTTATTAAATTTATTATTAGTTTTATATTTATTATTTATTTACGTGTATTATATTTTAAATATTTACTTTTTTAAATAAATAAGTGACCAATCATTCAAGTATAATAAGCAAAGAAAAAATGTTTAAAAAACAAACAAAATACGGCCTACTCAAACAAACGAAAAAACACATATCAAACAGGTAAGTCAAATTAAAAGATGAATAACAACCAAGCAAAACAATATGAAAACTGTGAATAACATCAATGAAAGATTAGTAGGCCTAAGGCCTAGCCAAAAGAACCAAAACCAAACTGTATTGCAAGAAGGTGTATTATAGGCCTAGGCCCACGCCTTGCAACAGTAAAGTAATGCGATTGCAAAATGTTAGGAAAACAGCGTAAAAACAAGAAATTCAAGAAGTAGGCCCTAGGCCTATAAATTATGAGTAAATTTTAACTGTAATAATAAACCCAGGTACGGTAAATAAACAACGAGTAAATAAACAAACAACATGAGAAAGTGGAACCGCGAACCGCAGTATGCACACAGGAACACAACGTCACACAAGCATCTCAAGTTAGCAAAACTAAAAACATAACAAGGAACACAAAATTAAATAATGATTTTAAACACAAATTGAGAAGAAGTCGTACTGGTACTGTCGTTAAACAAAAGAACAAGTTTCTACAAAGGAAACAACCACTATAGAGAAACAAAATGTCTCCGTGACATCGGCAAGTGATTCTCGCTCCGTCATGGCGCCCTATGCAAGCGTGCAAACATGGTCAATCAATTAATCAAAACAACAAACGTTCGCTTTGCTAAAAATAGCTAGGTACGCGCGCACTAATGCAGCGGCCGATTCACGCGTTAGGTGAGTTGTTTACGCTGCCGGTCAGTGACCCGTTTGGCTGCGGTTGTACACCGGAGCTGACTTCGGTGTTACTCCAGGGTTGGCTCGTGGCTGACAGCTATCAGATGTACTTCACCAGGTGTAGCCGCGAAGGTAATCTGCCGCGGTGGTAAACCGTGAATGAGAATCTGGATGTGTATGTTATAACTCTGCTGAAGACTTTGAAATACCAGAAAACTTTGGTGGCAAAAATGTACCTTGCTCCAAAAGGAGTTATCCCCAAAAAGGTCATACAGGAGTAAAATTTCAAACTTGGCCAGATTTTGTTTAAAACCATACCAAATTATTCCTCTGGTCAAAACGATTCAGAACAAGTATAGTTTATACGTGTTCTGACGTGTGGTTCTTGAGTTATTAGCATAAAAGTCAAAGGTCACATGTTGGGCACCAGAAGGGGTCAATCAGAATCATACAATTAATGACCTACAATCAAAGACCATTTTTATCAAAATCAGATTGTTTTAGACCCCGAATTGCAACCTTTGACCTTTTTGCTTATAACTCGAGAATCGTAAATCTCAGATAGGTCAAACCATACTGTTTCTAAATAATTATGATCAGAGCAATATTTTAGCCTGGTTTATAAGAAGATCTGAGCAATTTTGAAATTGGTTGTACACCTAGAGAGGTGAATGGTCAAGTAGGGGTTATTACAGGTCATTTAGTTAAATTACTAGTTTACTGTGTAAACACCCTGTCAACAATAATTTATGCTAATCTTTAATCGCAATCTGAATTCGATGTCGCAATATTGAAGTTGACTTTTCTGTGTGTAAACAGGGTCTATGTGATAACACTAATTTTCTCATACCTTATGTTATAACACTGATGAATTGCCCATATTTTGTATATTTTTATGATATTATATTTTTGTAAATGTATGTATCCTGGGTTGCAATTGTAAAACGGCAAATTGTTTTTTGTCATCACTTGCCAACCCATGAAAAACTGCTATATAGAAATACTACTTGTTTTGTTATGTAATATATTTAAGAATGAAAATGCTGAACATTACTTGCTAATCATCAGTCAAATTAAGTATAACCCTAACTCCGCTGAGGCTTTTTGGCGGAGAGGAAGGAAAGAAGGAAGGAAGAAGATGAAGAGAATTTTCATTTTCTCGGTGCGGTTTTGAACCCCTGACCCTTCGGGTGCTACACACACGGACGGCCACACCTTGCCACGGAGGACTGCCTTGGCCGGCCAAGCTTTCCGTGACCATATGTGCTTTCGCATGATGACGCAATCGCATCACATGGAATACTTGGGCTCGCAGTTTTTTCTGTTGTAGCTTTTTGTGGCTTTTGGTAAGGTTAGGGTTAGTTAACGGCCAGAAGAGGGGAAAAAAGTGGTTTTATAACCCTAACTCCGCTGAGGCTTTTTGGCGGAGGGGAAGAAAAGAACGAAGGAAGGAAGGAAGGAAGAAGATGAAGGGAATTTTCATTTTCTCGGGTGCAGTTTTGAACCTCCGACCCTTCGGGTGCTACACACACGGACAGCCACACCTTGCCACGGAGGATTGCCTTGGCCGGCCAAGCTTTCCGTGACCATATGTGCTTTCGCATGATGACGCAATCGCATCACATGGAATACTTGGGCTCGCAGTTTTTTGCTGTTGTAGCTTTTTGTGGCTTTTGGTAAGGTTAGACAATACTAGACTATACAGATTGATCAGCACCATGCACATGCAGGCTTTTGTAGACTACTTTTTGCCCAACAAGTGCCCTGTCTGTTTATAAAGTTTGTGTGTATAGATCTAGAACAAAGCAGGAATAATTATTATGACATTTTCAGTTTAATAGCTAGGCCCTACAATGTCAGAATGTAAGAAACACTAATATCAATATGCAGTGTAATAAGATCTAACAATATGGTGTTGATCAAAGTATACAGTAGATATTTAGAAACAATGACTACTGAAGCTGATAATATCAGTTTATGAATACTGTAAATATATTCAGATATAAATTACACAGATTTTATTTCCATAACATAAAGTATGTTAAGCTGCAATAACCCAGCAAACACAAAACATTTGCCCAAAAACTGTTGGGTTATAAGGGTATAAAATATTTTAATAACATTCAAAAAGATTTGTGAACACTTGCAGCAAAGCATTCCAAAAAAATTAAATGTCATTTAAGAGTTGATGAAATATTTTGCCAAATGTTTAAAAAGCGTTTTCATGACCTTTATAGAACCCAACATTTAATTGATATTGAAACATTTTGACCTAAACCAATACATGTTTATAACACATTACATGTACATGTTAAAGAAATGTTTGTGTTTACTGGGAATAACATGAATAATAAATAGGTGAAATAATATTGCTACCTACAGTAGATCAGCATTGACACCTTCTGAAAATGGCAACATTTTCACACCATATATTAACATCTCAGTATCAGTATCAAGGCTGAATAACTTGGATCTTGACTTAATTAGAACAAATTTGTATAGACATATGGTTTACCCTCCCAGGGGGGAGTGTACTCAGTACAAATGACCATTATGGGGATGTGTCACAAACATGAGTACAGGGTAGCAGTTTCATTTTTTGGTATATCAATGACCCCTTGTTCTAAGCCGATTTTGGTATATGGATGGGTCCTTTTTTCAAATTTTCTCAATGTTTTTGGAAAATAGCCCAATTTTGCTCACTGTAGTCAAAAAATATTAAATATCCCCCAAATTTGGAGGAAAAATCTAGCCGAAAGTTTTAAATTTTGGTATATCGATGGGTCCAAATTTATTGAAAAATTAGTAAACTGATGGGTCCCCTTTCAAATTCTCAGTGGCACACCCATACCCAAACCAAACTTGAGTACCCCTCCCTACTCCCCGGTTCACCCTATTCCATGTCCTAGTGTGACATCAACATCGATCACTGCCAGGTCAACTGGTTTGGATCAAGCTATCCGTGTTTGGAACCATTTTCAAAATGATCATAACACAAAGTCAATGGGCTGCTAACAGGTGTAAAAACACAGCATGAACCAGTACATGACATAGTCATTACAATGACACATTACACAATCAGTTAATGTGTAACATGCAAAATTCATGCGTCACAGGGACACTGTGGTATTCCTATGATATTCCCAAGATATTGTGTTCACCTCAGATAAAAAGTTCCAGTTCAGTTTGTATTCGCTGTATAGTAGTGCATGTTAGAATCCACTGGTTACTGGATCAAGCCTAGCATAACAAAGAAAATGTGAGCCAGTTGACCTAGCAACGGTCATATTCTAACGTGCACTACACCAGTGAATTCTGGTAGTTGTTAATGTTGTACTTTCATCATTAGAGTGTTCATATAATTATATTGATGGGGAGGAGGGCAGGGCAAATTAAAGGGGGTCTGTAAGCCATGACCTTCACTATATATCTGGCACCAAATTTGCTATGGCTTATTTATTTAATAGCACCATAGCCTTATTCTATTATGATATTAATATTATGCATAATATTCATGAGCTTACGTACACTCCATATTTGTAAGGCAATCTTAATTATATCCTGTGTCTCAAAGCTGCCACGTGCGTTAGTAAAATGGTGCGCATAGTCCTCTTTGAAAATCAAGAAATTTATTTTTTGATCTCTTTTTATTATTTTTTTAAAGGCGAAAATAAAACTCAAAATTCGTATAAAATGTCAAGTTTTTGTTTTTTTTGCAAACTTTGGACACAAAAATAATAATTCCAACATTTGCAAAATGCTTGTCTGAAATCTTGTACTGACACATAAAAAATTAAAATTAAAAAAAATACAGTAAAAAACACCACATTCCGCATTAGGTTTTCAATTTTTCACAAGCTTTGAGACACAGGATTTAATTAAGATGGCCTAAGCTATAGGCAATCTATGCATATGAATATTCATGTTTATGAAACTTAATCGCTATTGTGAACTGTTCCTTGTTAGTCTTGGGTTAGACTTGGCCAGGAGCAGTGAGTGGAAAGCAGTGCTTTGTTAACTGATCTGGGTTACCCTCTATAAGTATGCCGCAAATAACAAATAATAGGTCCTTATTTGCAGGTCTTTACAAGTAGGTGTGTGGGGGTGTGTGGGGAGGGGTGTGTTCACGCACAAGTGTGTACAAGGGGTGTACATGCAGGGGTGTGTGTGTGGGAGGGGTGTAAATGCTTTGAAGTAGTAAGTACCATAATTTAGGTAACATGCAAATATGATTTGTATCTTTCTTTCAAAAGCTTTATATAAAACAAAGAAATACTTCATTTATATTTAAAAAAGTAATACCTAAGGCAAATTATATCCTATCAAACCTGTAAACATACTCAGATATCAATTGTATAACTTGCTCATATCTCACATACTTTTATGTTGCTACTTTTTTATTTGCATGTATCCTTGGTTAACATTGTAAAGTGCTTTTGGTCATTGCTTGGGAAATTATGCCATTAAAAACTGCTATAGAAATACAGCTTGTTTTGTTTAATATGTTATAATTACTTGCTATCATTAGTTATTTTATAGCCAAGGTACCAACATTAACAATGTCCAGAGTTGTAGCTACGGTTGGTGGCTCTGGGCGGCCCCGCCTGGGATTGACGCTAGCCGCCCGGCACTCAACAAAAAAAGTTTTTAAAACAAATGATCTTTCATCATAAAAAGAGCAATTAGCAACGAATCTTGGTAGCAACAGGTGAAAAATTATAAGGAAACTTGTTGAGAAAGTTTATTGAGCCTACAACTACATTAGATTCACCGACTGAACCACATATTTGCTACAGAAATCTGATTCATGTTTGCAAGGGATGGGAAATTTTATTAAAACGACAGGCAAACCTCAAATTCAAAGACACTGGAATATATGTATGTGTGTGTGTAGGCGTTCCTATTGAAGTGTATCAATTAGATCACAAGCAGCCGATATACATATATTTAACTCGCTGTGCCATATGTCCTAATTTTCATTGATCAGATGACATTTACAAGGTAAATCTTATGGGAATCCCAAATGATATGGATCATTTAGTACCAAATAATATGGATCATTTAGTACCTATAATGAATATGAACACAAGTCATACAAAATGAGGTATCAAACTTGTTGCTTGGCATAACTGAACCTAAACAAAAAATACAAAGGTCAACCTATAGGTTTCAAATATACCTTTTTCTTTCTTTTGAATGAGTAAATGATAATACCAATCAAATCAAAGCCCCACACTCCAACGCAAACCATGACAAATTGCTATAAAAATACTACTTGTAATTTTTTTTAAATTAAATCGCATCATGAGAAATTTTTGCATGTGTTTGCGATGGACAGCAGCTTCTTTGGTACAGCTATCATGTTTGCCACAATGCAGCATGATCTGTTTAATTATAATGGAACTGACATAGATCTAAAAAACGACATGTTCGATCCTTTACAATTTGAAAGTTCTTTAAAAATGAATATTATTATAATCACCAATGTAACAAGTGTTCTTGTATTACTCCAGAACAGATTTAATCACATGTCTCACTTACAGCTAAGGTATAGACCAGGCATTCTCAAATGGATATTCTCAAGTGCCACTGTTTGAAATAAAATGAATCTGGAGTGCCACTATCCAATGCGAGCGAGTAAAATGGGCACAGCATGTAATGGGTGGGCTACATCAGGCCTGTCTTAGGGCCCTGGTGGTCTTTGATCACCAGTTCTTTGAATCACACACAATTTAATACTACATGCACTGGAGCATGCACTGATGTCACTCTCTCAAGGAAACCAACTGAACTATAGACTAGACCTATCAGAACCATACACTAATCACATGTATTAGGCTCTATTATAATTTTGGCTTTTGTCACTTTGCCAGAAAAGTAGACCATTTTTGTTGCAAAACAATTGTCTCGAGACAGCAGGAAAGCACAACAACGCAAAGAATAGACTCCGCATTGCCCCACGATCATGAGGACCATTTAATACACATAAGCTTATTTATAATAATTTCACAATCTCATAGAAATTAAGACTATATTGAGATAATAACAGATTTCATATCAATTAAACAAATTATATACATTGAGATAATTAATTGCAGCAAGCATTTGGAATTATTGATTATCTTCATATAAATCAATAAACACACGAATTATTGGAAAAATGTGTACGAGCCAACCATACAGGCTGGACAAACAAAAGTTGACTTCTGAATCACATTTAACCAATTTCATCTTAAGCAAATCTTAAGCATATCTTAAACAGATACATCTTTGGATCAAACAGAGGATTGGATTGGAAAACAGCATTTTTAACACGCAATTAAATAATTAGAAATCTCCAAAAGAATAAACAATGCCAACACTAGCAAACGAACATTTTGTATTCAGCAAGATCTGGCATCAATGCTTAAACCATTTACTGATATATAATATATTAAATCCACCGTTATTTACAACCAAGTAAATAAAGATACTCCAAATAAGCAACAAAGCATTTATAACCCTGGTATAAAAACGCAGTAGAAAGGGAGAAAAGCATGAAGGCAACCAATAGCCCACTATAAAACGCAGTAGAAAGTGGAGACAATCTACTGACAAGATTCTTCAGGTTTTGAAGAAACTCCACCACCCTCAATAAAAACGCAGTAGAAAGTGGAGACAATCTACTGACGAGATTCTTCAGGTTTTGAAGAAACTCCACCACCCTCTATAAAAGCGCAGTAGAAAGTGGAGACAATCTACTTATGAGAATCTTCAGGTTTTGAAGAAACTCCATACAAAGCAATCAATAGCCCAATAAAACCAACAAATACCATAAAACGCGGTAGAAAGTGGAGACAATCTACTGACGAGATTCTTCAGGTTTTGAAGAAACTCCATTCAAAGCAATCAATAGCCCAATAAAACCAACCAATACCATAAAACGCAGTAGAAAGTGGAGACAATCTACTGACGAGATTCTTCAGGATTTGAACAAACTCCATACAAAGCATTCGATAGCCCAATAAAACCAATCAATACCATAAGATTCTTCAGGTTTTGAAGAAACTCCACCACCCTCTATAAAACGCAGTAGAAAGTGGAGACAATCTACTGACGAGATTCTTCAGGTTTTGAAGAAACTCCATACAAAGCATTCAATAGCCCAATAAAACCAATCAATACCATAAAACGCGGTAGAAAGTGGAGACAATCTACTGACGAGATTCTTTAGGTTTCGAAGATACTCCGTAACACATGCAAACCTCTATAAAAACGCAGTAGAAAGTGGAGACAATCTACTGACGAGATACTTCAGGTTTTGAAGAAACTCCATACAAAGCATTCATTCCCCTTCTATAAAACGCAGTAGAAAGTGGAGACAATCTACAATTGATATTCTTCAAGATTTAAAGAAATTCCATACAAAGCCTCTATTTTAAGCATAAAGCAGCATAATTGGACTTACCATTTTATTGGAGTATCTTTAACCATATTTAGTTAACTGATTCACCCTCCAGCTTTTGGGAGGGTGGGTGGGATTTTTTGGTCCATCAAGATCGAAGGAACAATTGCAAGTGCATCACTAGGAGAACTATGGACATAACAAAGGAATGAAAAAATAAGGCGGGAGACCTGAATGGCTGCACACCACTAAAGTGACAGCTGACTGGACAGAAAAACTGAGCTTGTTGCTATAACAACATAACAACAACCCCTAAATTAAAACTGAATTGACCAGGAGACCAAAAAAACTTTAAGTGTACTTGAGAATGCTCAAGTGGGAATAAGAGGATAAGCCTCTACACCTAGATGCACATGACAGCCTAATGTCCCCTGCTGCTGAGACAATCTAGTTTTTAAAAGATTTGCAACTTTAAAAAACGGAATTGTCCTTTAAGGGCAGAGTAATGGGAGAGAACACGGACCTTTTCGAGCATCATTATTTTTGAATTGTATGTCCAAAGTATATAAAACTAGACATTTTTGGAATGGAAATGAGTCAAGGAATCCCATGGTGACGTCAGATTTGTTCAAAAATCTTGAGTTTTTGACAAAATCACAAAAATGCACTTTTTTACCCCAAAGTTATTTGTGACAACTTAAAAAAAAATCCGTTCGGAGTAAAAAAAAATTAGTTAGTTTTTCATGGAGAAGAGACATGAACTTAGGGAAGGTTTTTTATTTTGTTGAAATTACGTCTTATTTTTCAAATATTGCAAAAAACATGTGAAAAAAGCAATTTTGTCACTCTATTAAGCTAAAATTGCACATAATGGTGTATATTTTTGTTCAAAACAAATATTTTGAAAAAATGAGAAAACCTTCCCTAGACTTTGATGTGCTCTAAGCGATAGTGCAAAAGGTTTACCTTTTGCTTGCATATTTTTCGAGTTATCTTGTCACAAAAATCATACAATATTGTTAAAAATGAACTCTGAGAAATCGACGTTTTAGTAAAAAAATGTCAAAATTATGCACAAAACATCCTTATATTTTAAAACGGCAAGACTTTCACGCTTGTAAAAGCTGTATCTGGTGCATGGTCTAAATATGCATCTTTTTGCACCAATGAATCTATAATGTCTGTTTTTTAGTGCACCTAAATCCAAAATAATTAAAAAATCTAAGTGGCTTTTTCACTGCAAATTTTTGTTTTGTTTACATCACATTTGCTGGTGTTAACAACATACCGAATGCGCCTTGACTGCGTTGGACATACTCGCAGAGTTACGCCACGTCACGCTGACGCTTGAATCGCGTCGTGTAATCACAATATTTCAGCATTCGCGCATTGCCGCTCATTATTTCCCGCCAATTTACTAAGCTGTCTTGAGCCATGTGACTTTTTAGAGTTGAAAAGAGTGAAATAAATCAAGGAAAAATTACAAGTAAATATTAGGAAGTTGTATTTTTATCAGTTTCAAGTGAAAGAATACATGTTAGTGTTGATAAATATCAAGAAATCTCAAATTCGGGTGTGGACGAATGTGTCTCCCCTTACTCTGGCCTTAAGCTTGTGTTTACATAACAAAACAAAAACACTACAGGTCATGTATCCACTGTTTCCAAATTTAAAGCTACAATATCACCATGCAAGACTCACTTTTAACACTGATGCACTGATAATATCAATCCACAATACATAAGGTCTAAAAATTAGGTGCTTATCAAAGTATACAGTGAATTTAGAAACAATGAATATCGAAGTGTATGCGGATTAAACTGAGATCATACAGGATGACTTGCCGTTTATTCTGTTGAACACAATGGGTGATAACTAGATGGAGCGACACCATTTAGTTGGGTATGATACCTAAATGGTGTGATACCTAAATGGTTTGTAATTACAAGTGTATGGAAGCTGTATACAAAGGTAACGCAGTATAGAACCATGTGCTTAAGTTCTTACCTTTTCCCAGATTGACTAGCAACTCTGGGGACAAATAGCTATATGTACATCCTAATCAGCCACAGTACTGTAATTTGAAATTGAATTAAAACAACTAGTTTGCGTATGACATCCTGTCAACCAGACGGAAAATGACGTACTGCACAGGTCAAAAACCAATCACACCCCGCTTTTGCCCTGACGTCAGATGCAAAGTAGTTGTTTTGGATTTGGTCTCCGATTATATAATGTCATATCTTAATCCATAGAACATCTGTGAAGAAGTCAGAGTCACACCTGATGAAAGTTCTACAACCTATACAATCCAACGTTGCACCTGTTAAAACCTTGCTGCTTCTTATGGATTCCAGTTTGACAGCCTCTCTAATTATATACTTACAGAACCTCTTTTTGAGATGACTGGGGAGATGACCACCATGCAAAGGGTTTATGAAGTGACCAACTGGTGTGAAATTACAGGTTTTCATCTTTACATAGGTCATCATAATACACTACCAGATTCCTACTGCTGCCGACCCCAGAGGTACAGTGCTGCCGCCAATAACTAGAGTAACCGTGGAGTACCAATCCAGTACCAGTGTTTGTACTGTGATTCCGATGTATGTATTCCAGGGTACCCTCACAGGTACTCCAGAGTAGCTGAAGTAGCTGGGCAGCAGTGTACCTCTGGGATGGCAGCAATATGAATCTGGTAGTGTACATGGGACAAAGTGAAAGATATTATAAAAGAATCTACTTACCGGTACAAATTTTGTCAGCTTTGACTAAAAGAGCTCCTCGGTCTAGAGCTTGACGTCTAAACACGCCACAAAATGTACCTGTGTCATGTAATAAAAACCATTGAAACTGTGATATTCAAGCATTTAATGCACAATGAGGTTTTGTGAATTACTCCTTTTTTGCAAATAAGCCCAATCGGCATTGGAAGTTTGCAATGCATTGTAGGGCAGTTTTTGCAGTTTTGGGACTCTAGAGTAACTCCTTTGACCTTTCAGAAAATTCAGAAATATTGGGTTTTTGTATGTACAAAATATAATCTAAAATGTTTTACAATATTTAAA